>NC_056735.1:1733609305-1733909305 GCF_019279795.1 Protopterus annectens | reverse complement strand
ATTGTAATTTACAGGGTTACTCAATAATATTTTAGTTCCATACATAGACAATGATGACCTTAAAACCAAACAGTTTAAAACAAAGTCAAGTTAATTATTTCCAAGTTGCTTCTTATTCTTCACTGTTAGAGAAAATAAACGTATATTTTATTTCTGACATCACTTTGCATTTTATTATAATCTCCCAAAATATCTGACATTTATCTTGATAGTATTGTTTTCATATCTAATAGTTTCCCTTCTTTGACTACATATGTTCATAACATTCCAAACACAATCATATCTAAAATTACATTTTAAGAACTGGATGTTTCAAATTATTCCCCTAAAATTTCTTTAATGCTTAGATAATATTACACAATTAAAACATACATTCAGTGTTTCTTCTATTAAATAGCCATGTACTAAAAAGATTACCTACTAGTTTGATTATACTTAATTTGGGCTCTTTCCGAAGGCATTCACACCTACAGCTGCATTAAACAATACTGCAAGTTTCAATTTGTTCCCTAAAACTTCTTGTAATCCACAGGTGATATTACAAAATACAAGCTCACCCTGCCCTACATTCTACTGTTAAATGCCTATAAGCTAAATGCATTGCCTTACTAGTTTGTTTATATTTTGCTTGGGCTTTTGCTGAACATGGCTGTGAGCTGGGTTGCCTTACAGACATATGCTTGCATAGTTAACTTCTATGCATTTTGCATATTTTCCTTTCTTTAATTGCAAGTATTTATTTATTTGCTCATGTATTTATTTAGCAGCTTGACAAACTGCATCATCTGATCTTTTTAAAATGTGTTAAGCTATCCATGTGGTATGATACAACAGCCAAGCAACATTAATAAAGCACAGCAAGAGAGCATCCATCAACCTGAGGAGGAAAGAAGCACTGCAAATGAGTCCACCAGTAGCAGTTTATAGTATGCAAATATAAACTGATTGAAATGGAGCATTGCCTGTGAGCTTCTTCAGTGATGGAAGCAACAGGTTTAGTACAAAAGGATAGAATGTATAAGCGATACTTACACAAAAAGGAAGGGAGCACCATAGTGTTGTGTCAGCAATTGCTAAAGCTCTTGAGTTTAGAACTAGACTAAGAGACGGGATGACAGATATGAAATGAGATCTGCTTTTTGAGGGTAAGGTCTGCAGGGGTCCATAAGCATGAGCTCTCTAGGGAGATAAGATCAGTTGGTGAAATAAAGTAGCATATAACTTAGGAACAGTAGAAACGTCCTGGCTCAGTGGGCTTTGGGAAACCATTTTGCTTCAGCATGAAGAGGTAATGATGTTATCTCTTGGTGGAATTATCTACAAACTAACATACTCTGTTTGGACAATATTGCAATGATTTAAGGCTGGCTTTAGGGCAAGATGCTGTTTCATGAAGGGCATATTCTAGAATAGGAAATTAAACTATTACCAAGTGCAGACCTGACATCAGATATAAATAAATTAAAAACTATTTAGCATGTAGTTAGTTGGTCTTTAACTCTGGTGGTTACCTTTTTGATATATTCTGTGACTATCAGGGATGGAGTGAGTCAGATCCCAAGACATTTAAGTGATTGTGTACTGATTTTAGGCCAGTTCTATTTTGTGAAACTTTTAACAGGAACCTTTGCATTCAAAACAAAAACATCATGGCATATTGAGAAGCTATGATAACAGACGTAGACCCCAATGGTTGCCTGATCTTCAAAATGGGAGGATCTATACACAGTAGTAAAACATTTATACTTGATAACCATGTCATCCCTATGTTGTTGTTGTTGTTGTTGTTGTTATAGATACATATTCATGAAGGAAAATTCATTGTGATAGTGCTGTGTTAAAAGCTAAAAAGTATTAGACCAAGTACTTACCTTCCAGTTTCAACAAGGTGGGCACAAATGTGATGAAGCACTATTTGAATTTAGAAAGTTCTGTTACCATGGTAACAATTAAACCACTGAAAGGAGTTATTTAACAATTCATAGCTACTTAAAAAGAATAACAGTGTGAAGATAATCTCATATGTCATAATGAGATTAATAAAAGGAACCATAGTGACTGGTCATGGTCCTTTGTCCTAAATATATGATCTATCAGGACAGACATGTTGTGATGTTGCATCACTTACAGAATTCATGCCACTGTACATCAAATATTTATACTGTTCTAAGTAAGCATTAGCCGTGAGCCTGCTGCATTTTCTAGAAGTTAGGTTAGTGAGAAACTACTTAAATGAGACGGTTGATAGTATGACTCAATTTTCTACTCAGATTCTACTTTATGATGTTACATTACAGGGAAGGATTTCATTGAGTTGTAAAAAGTACCAGAAGCAGCATACGCATTTGTTACCTATGGTAATGGGATATTATTGAAAGTACTGCACGCACAAAGGAATTTTGAGAATAGCCTGGAAGATTCTGGTTGACAATGATTTGTGACAGTCATGAAGCAATGAGCTGACTCCTGAATTGCTACAGAGTGACAGCTAGAATTAAGAAATATATGCAGTATTTTATAAAAATGGATGATATATATATATATATATATATATATATATATATATATATATATATATATATATATAAAATATATATATATATAACCAGAATACACAGATCTGCACTGTGGGCATTTGTTAAGGAATGGAGGAAATGATTCTGCTGCATGTACATGCATGGTGACTGCATCACCACTAATGTTTGTTGAATGACAGCCTTTGTCTTTCTACGACAAGCTGTTAATGTACAAAAGTGAAGGCTAACAAGTAAACCTGCTCACATTCCAGCAGATACTGTGGCAGTACAAATCAATTTGACTGTCTTGACAACCTGAACACATCATGTTCCATTTAGTGTGGTGTGGCCCTTTCTAAGTTTACCACCTGCCTTGTAAATTTTCTATGCCTGATAAGTAGTAAAAGTAAGGAAGAGGTAGCAGAACGTTTAGCTGGTGTTCAAGAACAGTGCTGCATTCTGTTTGAGTTATAGCAAAACTCCGCTCTGCATTAGCCAAATGTACAGGTGCTCTGCCAGTTTGCTGAGACAGAATGATCTGCTCTGGCAGATGGAACCCATGATGGTTACTAAGCTGTTTACTTCACACTTCCATGATGATTATACAGTGGGCACTGAGGGACAGAATGATCTGCTCTGGCAGATGGAACCCATGATGCTTACTAATCTGTGTATCTCAGAATTCCATGATGATTATACAGTGGACACTGAGGGACAGAATGATCTGCTCTGGCAGATGGAACCCATGATGGTTACTAAGATGTTTATTTCACAATTCCATGATGATTATACAGTGGACATTGAGGGACAGAATGATCTGCTCTGGCAGATGGAACCCATGATGGTTACTAAGCTGTTTATCTCAGAATTCCATGATGATTATCCAGTGGTCACTGATGATCATTGACATCTAGTGAGTCTACTTTCAGTAATGCATAGCATGTTTGGAAAGTTAGTGAGTGACCACTCTAGAATGAGTTGTCTTCAAATTTAATGATTAGATATGATATGTGCTGTGGCAGCCTGTGTAAAACACAGCTTTAAAAGGTTATTAGTGACTGCAGTAAGGCTATTTGCATCTCAGTAAATAGTAAACTTTCCCATAATAAAACCAAATAAAACCAAAATAATAACCAAATAAAACCAAGACCCAATCCTCTAAAGGCAGACGTCCTGCCTAGTGGACCCCAGCCATAAACAAACCATATAATAAAAGGAGGTAGCTACTACATGATAGAGCAAAATCCCAAAAAGGGAAGCCATCTCTGACCAGTATTAGCAAAAAACTATGGGCACTCATAAAATCGTCTAAGGCCAGCTTCGAGAGAAAAATTGCACAGGACACTAAGGATAATCACAAGGCTTTCTTTAGTTATGTTAGGAACCTGGGTGGGAATTCCCAGATATGCTCAGAATTAGTCCAAAGTGACAAAAAATACACCGAACCCACAGACATTGCCAACATCCTAGCTGACAGGTTCAGTGCAAACTTCTCCCCCCCTCCCCACCAAAAGGGCAAATATCTATCCCAGCAGAGTGCTGTCCCCCTGACATCTCAGATGCTCAGGTAAGAGCTGCCCTCTCCAAAGCAAAAAACACAGCATTAATAGGACCAGACGGTGTCCCAGGCTGCATCCTACATGAACTCCAAAAAGAGCTAAACCCAAACATAAAACTACTGTTCAATCTCAGCCTTACTACAGGATATGTACCCAAAGAGTGGCGTACAGCAACAGTGGTCCCTCTCCACAAAGGTGGTGCCTCAACAGATCCTGGAAACTATCGCCCCATAAGCCTGACTAGCTTGGTCTGCAAAGCTATGGAAAGGATCATCATGGACCTCATAAATAAAGATATTGGGGACCTACAGACACTGGATCCTACCCAGTTCGGCTTTGTTAAGGGCAGATCCTGCCTCTTAAACCTGGTTGATTTCTTTGAAACAGTCACCAACGCCATTGATGAGAGGAAGGTGGTCCACACAGCCTACCTGTACCTCGCAAAAGCCTTCGATACAATACCCCACTCGGGCATTATAGATAAGCTCACCAGCTTAAATATAAACCCCTATGTCACTAGATGGGTTGCAAATTGGCTCAAGGACAGAACCCACATGGTTAGAATTGCTGGAGCCATGTCAGACTCCAAACTAGTTACAAGTGGCATCCCACAAGGCTCAGTCCTGGGACCTCTCTTGTTCGGTATATATTTCTCTGAGGTACAGGCCAACATGGAAGGACTGTGGCTGACCAAGTTCGCAGATGACTGCAAACTGGGCGCCATAATCGACTCTCCAGCCGACACAAGCATCCTCCAAAAGGGCCTCATAGAAACAGACAACTGGTGCCAGAGCCATGGCCTCAAGCTAAATGCCAAAAAGTGTATAGGCATCCCCTTTGGCAAAAACAAAGTGCCCACAAATTACTACATAGGTGGTAATTCATTAAGTACAGAAGAAGTAATTAGGGACCTGGGGACCCAAGTTGATAGCAGTCTCTCATTTGACAACCATGTGGCCAAAGTGGTTAGAAAAACATTTTATATAGCCCACCTAATCATGAATGGATTCACATCTAGATCAGAGGAGGTCATCGTGCCTCTTTACTCATCCCTCATCAGGCCCATAATTGAGTACAATGCCCCTTTTGGGATGTACCTTACCAGACACCTGCAGCAACTGGAAAGACCCCAAAAGTACCTCACCAAGAGGATCAAAGGGCTCAAACAGATGCCATATGCTGCCCGGTTAAAGAAACTCCAGCTCTACTCAGTGGCATACCACCTGCTCAGAGGCGATCTGTGCCTGACGTATAAAGCCATGTCCAACACGGAATTAATGGACATGCTGCACCTCAGAAAATCCAAATCCCATCGAGCTACACGCTTGAGAGACTTGAACCTCAGCACTGAAATAAATAGGACATGCTGGAGGGACAGATTCATAACCCAGAGGCTCCCTTCACTCTGGAATAAAATCCCGGTCCAGGTTAGGAAGAGTCCCTCATTGACTCTCTTCAAGAGGAATCTTGATGAGTGGATGGGAGATCGTAAGTTTACCCCGGGTATCACTTCTGTGTCACTGTTGGACAGAGGCACAGTATACTAACCTCGAAAAAGGGCATAGCAAAATAAATTAAAAATGGGTGGTGTAAGCCACACACACTCGGGCTAGGCTTATAAATGCCCTAGGGCAGATAGCCTAGTATGAACCTATGAACCTATAATTATGTTGTGGGCTTTTGATCCAGAAACTATGCTTGATACATTTCAGGTTGTGCAAGGTGGAAGTATATACTATGATAAAAATTGTTGTATATATAATGTTAACAGGTTTATGTGTCAGAATAAGCAAGGATAATAACATGAAGTCATTTTCTTGAAGTATTGCTTTTGATAATAATAGTTAACAGGTCAGGAATTGGATGTTTGAATGATGACAGTGCTTTAGCAATCCAAGCTGTAAAAGAAATGCAGTCACTTAGTGTGGGGGTGATAGTGGTAGATGTCAATGCTGACCCAAACCCAACTCAGAAAAGGCAGGCAGAAGCTTATGATCTTACACTAGGGATGTGCTTAACAAATGTATCTTTTTTTTCCCACTTTTAGACTGTGATTGCAGTGTTTCATTCACAAGTAGGTTATGGCTGGAAGCATAGCCTCAGTAGAATGCTTTACTACATTTGAAGGATAATCGGATAATCTAGAACTACATACTTAATAAGTTTCAGTGCTGAAGCGTGTTCTTTGAATTTCTTGAATAAACTTTCCTATCTCATGGGTACCATGTTGGCTCACTGGAAATAAGTCCACCAAACAGCTGAAGGGTCCTGGGTCTTTTCCTGATCTCTGGTCATTTTCTTTGTGGACTTTGCAGTTTTTTCCCATGGCTGCATGAATTTTTTTTTTTTTTTGGGTAGTCTGGCCTCCTCCCTAAAATGATAATTGGTTACAGTTTGCATTCATCCCCCATGTGCACATAGCTTCTGGAAAATTAAAATGTTATTAAGCATATTTAATTTCTCTAGTCACACACACATGTATGGTAGAGTCATGCATCTCACAGCTTTTAAAAACATTGATTCTTCAGAAGGCACTTTTCTTCTGCTCACTTGATATGGGGTAGTCTTTTAAGTGATTTGTGGCTTTCAAATCAGTTAAACACTTCATGCTGTCTTTTGTAATTCATAGAACCTGAAGGAGATAAAGCTCGCATTACAAAGAATTATGACTGGATCCCTCCAATCATGCATCACTTTTTATGAATTCTTGATATAAATGATAAGAGTCAGCTCTCAAGCTTCCTTTGCGTCACCTCTAGAAGTTAATATGGATGCCAAAAAATTCACCTTTACAGCAAAGCTCAAGAGGTGATTCTTGGCATCCATGTTGGGAATGCATGATAAAAGGTTATGATCGGAGATGCAATCATAATTCCTTGCAGTGTGTGGAGATTTATCTAATCCATGTACTACCAGTTACAGAAAGAAAGAAAGAAAGAAAAAGAAAAAAAAGAAAAAGTACAGGACCAGAAAATACACTACCAGCTTTGAGACTCAGTAAAAAAGTTAGTGCTGTCAAATAGAAAGCAGAATATCTCTGAACATTTTCCCTAAGGAATTCTGGACTAATCTAAAAACAATGAGGGGAAAAAGATCAAAATCAGGGACATTTAAAAGCATTGCTCTAATTCACTTAATAGTTAAAAAAACAAAAGATTTTGCATCAATGTATTTTTTGAACAATAAGAATTATGAAACGTTACTATTAGGCATTATTGACTAAATGTAATCCTCAATGATATACCAGAAAATCAAAAATTTTATGATAGCAAAAAAAAAAAAAAAAAAAAAATAAGTGAAATAAGAAATATTTTGCAAAATCAGGGACATTTGAAAGATATGGGCAGCAGGCAGAAACAAAGTTCTCTATTGAGCTAATGTTTTTTAAAGATGTTAGACACTTCAGTCTGCTGCACTTTGTGTTTGTAAGTGTGATAGAGTGAATTTCTAGCAGGTTTTAAAAGCTGTTTTACCTTCTGTCACTGTTTTCTTATTGCTGACGCTGCCCTCTTTTAGCCATTTAACTGCGACCTGACCTTAACAGTACCTGTGAGTCTTTACCAAGCTTTTGTTAAGCATCACTAAGAGCTATTAAGATCAGGTGTTGCGCTACATATGTGCTCAACAAATTTATCTTTTTTTTTTCCAATTTTGGAGTGTGATTGCAGTATTCCATGCACTACAAGTATGTGATGGTTGGAAGCCAGATTATAATCATTTATATTATATTCACCTATGACTTACTGCCAGCTCCTTGGGACACTTTTGCATTTATCATGAACTAAAGGTACTTTTTTAATTTTAGTTAGATATATGTGCTCAACAAATTTATCTTTTTTTTTGCAATTTTGGAGTGTGATTGCAGTATTCCATGCATTACAAGTATGTGATGGTTGGAAGCCGGATTATAATCATTTATATTATATTCACCTATGACTTACTGCCAGCTCCTTGGGACACTATTGCGTTTATCATGAACTAAAGGTACTTTTTTTAATTTTAGTTAGAACTGCATGCCCATGAGATTATTATATGATGCTGTGATCTCAGGTAACTATAATATGATAAACTGAAACAAGAGCATGAAACTTTAAGATATGCATTGGGTGTGGCAGTTAGAGCAGAGTGTTAAGGCTGAGCTGTAGTTCATGAGGTACATCGTTTTATTCCCCCATTTACCTGTTGTGTGACCTTGAGTAAATTACTTAATCAGACATTGCTCCCCTATGAAAGGATTGTGTGTCCAGTGAGCCCACCTAATTAACAAATGGATATTGTTATTATTATTATTATTATGATTATTATTATTATTTAATAGCATTATTATCATTAGAGACCTTCATAGATAGTCTCACATGCCTGATACAGTGCATATTTATGGATAACCTGTACATTGCTAACAGAGTGCATGCCTATGCAGAACACACAAGGGGAAGAAATTTGAGAAGAAACAGATAACTAAATGGTATGGTCATGCCCTTGGGATCAACAGATGAGAATTGATCATTTATAATATTATACTCTCTGCAATATTTTTACTAAAGGTAAACTACTAACTGCATCATGCTAGAGAGGTGGAGTGAACAACGCAGGTATCATTCACAGTTTACTCTGGAAGTTCCAAATAAAGGCTAAAAGAACCCAAAATGTCCACAGATTTAATTCCACAGATGTAAATCCAAGAAATGTTGAAATAAACAGTAATGGATTCCAAAATGCGAAATAACTGTTTAATATAACGCTTGAAAAATCCAGACAAGTACGTTTTCGAACACCTTCTTCAGCAAAAGACAATTACAACTTACTAAAGTGGTTACACCTTATATACAAATAAAACTAATTGTTAAATTGTTTAATTAAATAATTTAATTGAATTTCAATATGCCCTGATAAAAGTTTGAAATGTTGACCTAAAAGTTTTTACTTAATAATATTAAAACCAAATAAATAACAAATGTTAAAAAACTGTCATTGTGTTCATAAAAATGTTTAAATATACTTATATATATAATTATTATAAAACATTTAAAAGGCATTCCAAATACTTGTATGTATTATAATGTTAACGTGTACAATGTAGTGTATATCACCATCTAGTGGCTAAAAACAATACTGTTGATTATAACTTGGCAGCCCTTAGCTTTAAAACTGGAATGATGGAAAGCATATCATTCATACCAGGTCTTTTAGTAGCGTCCAGTATTATCTGCCAAAATAATTCCCTATACTCAAGTTTGGTTTCCCACATGCCACCCCTGATTTCTTTTGGTACTACCTCTAAAACAAAAAAATTAAAAACTGCATTATTACAGTACTGGGAATGACGAAATAGAGCATTATGTTCATTACTTTTTTTTAATTTCATAGTAATGTTCATATATTCTGGATCTAAGCTTCCTTTCTGCTTTCCCTATATAAAATGAGTCACAGGAGTGGCAAGTGGCTATATACACTACTCCCTGAGTATTACAATTAGCAAATTTAGAGCTGGAAATTGTCCTGTTTCTACTGGGAATGGAAATAGTACTGCCCATTTGAATGTATTGGCATTGGGAACAGGACCCGCACCTGAATGTACCAACTCTGTGTGTATGACCATTCATATTTGTAGTACCCCCTATTTCTAAAATATTTTTAAGGTTCATGTCTTTCCTATATATGAATTGGAGGTGTTGATTTTTAATATATTCCAGGTCAGTGATATTCCTAAACCTATCCCATTCCTGTTTAATTTTGTTTTTTAGTACCTTTGCATCACCAGTGTAATCCATAACATAAGCCTTTGTAAAATTGTTGCTGTTAATGTTAGTTCCATAGGAATTTTCTTCTGGTTCACCTTGGTTACATGATAGTTCGGAAACATCTTGTCCCAAAATTGGAGCAAATCTCCCTTTCCTTCCTTCTGATACTATCTGGTATATTTCTTCTACAAGGTAGTCTGGATATCCTCTGTCTCTGAACATATTCATAACGTATTCACTGTCCCTAATAAATTCTAGATCTTCAGAGGTCATCCTGCTGGTCCTAATAATTTGCCCTTTCAAAATATTCCTTTTTTGACCAAAAGGGTGTCCACTAGAAAAATGGAGATATGAATTGGAAAATGTTGGCTTCCTATATATTTTGGAGGTGAAATGATCATTACATTTGCTTATTAAAATATCCAAATAGACACACTCCTCAAAGTTTATAGTGTAAGTAAAATCTAAGAACGTGGTTGTACTTTTGATATAGTCCAAAAATTCAAAAAACTTTTCCACGGTGTCCGTCCAAAAAATGACAATATCGTCAAGAAAGCGTTTATAAAAGCTTCAACATTTAACAAATTCACAATTGTTGATGTATAATGTCTCCCACCAGGAAAGTATAATATTTGCGTAGGTTGGTGAACATTTTGCCCCCATACCAACACCCCTTTCCTGCTTAAAGAATTCACCTTGGAAGTACATAAAATTATTCTTAAGAACCACTTCCATCAGTAAGAGGCATGTTCTAAATATGTCTGTTGAAAAATTACCATGTTGGGCCATACTTTCCTCAAGCCACTGGAGACCAATGTCGTGTGGAATTGAACCAAATAAATCAATAATGTCCAAAGTTATGAATATAACATTCTCAGAATACAAATGGGTTTTTATTTGTCTGAGGAAATCCCAAGAATCTTTCAACACTGTAACAGCTTTGTTAGATAATCCCTTCAAATGTATGTCAACATATTTAGCTAAGGGGGTTGTGATAGAACCTTCAGAAGAGACAATAAGTCTTAAAGGAGGATCATTTTGGTCTTTATGAACCTTGGGAATACCAAATACCGTAGGAACCCTTGGATTTTTGTTCACTAAAAAATTAAAAGTTTCAAAATCTATAGAACCTTCCAATAATAAGTCGTTGATTATTAAATTGATTTTAGCTTTAGAAATATTGACTTCATTTATGGAGGCTCTAGAGTAATTTATAGTATTTTGTAGATTTTCTTTCATTTTAGATTCATATGTAATACTGTCCATAATCACCGTACCCCCACCCTTGTCGGGTTGCATAATTCTAATAGTTTTGTTACTTTTCAAAGATTGGAGTAAATTAGATTCCTTCTTAGAAAGGTTGGAATACATGTAATGTGTACTAATGGTATTCCGAATCTCTTTTTCCATCACTTTTTCAAAATTTCTTAACTGTGGATGGAGTGGGGGATTATAAATACTTCTTTTTCTTAAATTAGAATGTTCATCAGTGTTGGAATATAAACTATTACCAGTATCCGTTCCCCTCAAACATAAGACCCAAATTCTTCTTAAAAATAACTTTAGGTCTACCACCGCCCTTGGAATGCTGACCTTCCTGAGGGGAATAAATTTAAAACCTTTAACAAACAATGTGAAATAATCCAATGAAATTTCTAAAGAACTATAATTGAATATCTTATAGTGATTGTATTCTAGGGTGTTTCCATTCACTTGACTGTATTGATTTATCTCTTGAAATTGACCCTGTGTTGGTTGTAATGGTTGTTGTAATGTACAGGTGACCGATTGCGTAATCTGTCGGATCTGCGAAGGGGAGGGGGTACATGATCTAAAGGGATGTCCCTATTGTTGAATTCACCATCATTGTTAGAAAATACTTGGTCTTCCTCAAAATCCATATTTGGGTTAATTGTTTTGTGTCCTTCACTGTCCCGCCCGGTAGGTGTTATATGTTCTTGGTTTGGGATAAGCCGTACCCAATCTATAGGCTTTGATGTCCCTATCTAGTTTATGTGCTTTCCTTTTCATATTGGTAATACATTCTTTCTCTATCTGGGAAAAAATATTTTTATAGGAAAGTCTACCTGATTCTACTGTATACATAAGATCTTTAATAATATTATTGTTAATAGTGTTCATTTTGGTCAATAAATGGGTCCTAACCCTGTCATTCTCGGTAATAATAGCCCTAGCTATATCCAAACCACACTTGTCAAATATGTTAATTAGTTCTTTGTGAAAAGCAGAGCCTTCTTCAACCCTGTTAGGGTACTTGCAAACACGCAGGCCCTTAGGCACAATATCTTTTTCTAAACATTCTTGTAAAAATGCTGAATCACATCCTAATCTTTTATATTTTTCTAAATAAAAATATAAAGCATCAAGGTTCTCATTATAATTATTACTGTCAGTCTGATTAATTTCAGCGTTGGAACCAAAAGCATTAATTGAAAACTTTTTATCCAGAAAAGCATTAAAATCAAAAGGAGTATTAGTTTGGTTAAAGTCACCTTGTGTACGAGGCATACGCTGAATGCGCTGCTCTCGTGGTTCCTTTGAAAGGGAAGAATGTCCGTTTTGTGCAGTTCCACTGTTAACAAAACCATTGTCATTGTTTGAACGTAGAAGTAAAGGAAACTCATCGTAATCATCCAAAAGGTTCATTACACCCGACGGCCCTGCTACCTCCCCTCTGGGACGTTCTGTTGAACCAGGAAGTAAGTCACAAGATGGTAAGCAAGGGGGAGGTTCTCTAGCAGGAAAATGCTGCTTGCAAAGGAACGAACGCTCTGAAACCAGAGACACAATGGATGCACACACTGGTGTGAGGAGCTCCACAAGTTGGGAAAGTTGACCAATAACTTTCCTGAGTTCACCCTTTTCGTTAAGGGTTGATTCATTAGTGTTCTCCGCCCCTGGTGCTTCCGCCATCTCAAACCTTTACTAATAACCAAAGTAAGGAGATGTAAACTGAGTGAACAACACGTTACCAAAACACAACCAAAGCTCACTCTGGAAGCTCCAAATAAGGGCTAAAAGAACCCCAAATGTCCACAGATTTAATTCCACAGATGTAAATCCAAGAAATGTTGAAATAAACAGTAATGGATTCCAAAATGCGAAATAACTGTTTAATACAACGCTTGAAAAATCCAGACAAGTACGTTTTCGAACACCTTCTTCAGCAAAAGACAATTACAACTTACTAAAGTGGTTACACCTTATATAGAAATAAAACTAATTGTTAAATTGTTTAATTAAATAATTTAATTGAATTTCAATATGCCCTCATAAAAGTTTGAAATGTTGACCTAAAAGTTTTTACTTAATAACATTAAAACCAAATAAATAACAAATGTTAAAAAACTGTCATTGTGTTCATAAAAATGTTTAAATATACTTATATATATAATTATTATAAAACATTTAAAAGGCATTCCAAATACTTGTATGTATTATAATGTTAACGTGTACAATGTAGTGTATACCACCATCTAGTGGCTAAAAACAATACTGTTGATTATAACTTGGCAGCCCTTAGCTTTAAAACTAGAATGATGGAAAGCATATCATTCATACCAGGTCTTTTAGTAGCGTCCAGTATTATCTGCCAAAATAATTCCCTATACTCAAGTTTGGTTTCCCACATGCCACCCCTGATATCTTTTGGTACTACCTCTAAAACAAAAAAATTAAAAACTGCATTATTACAGTACTGGGAATGACGAAATAGAACATTATGTTCATTACTTTTTTTAATTTCATAGTAATGTTCATATATTCTGGATCTAAGCTTCCTTTCTGTTTTCCCTATATAAAATGAATCACAGGAGTGGCATGTGGCTATATACACTACTCCCTGAGTATTACAATTAGCAAATTTAGAGCTGGAAATTGTCCTGTTTCTACTGGAAATGGAAATAGTACTGCCCATTTGAATGTATTGGCATTGGGAACAGGACCCGCACCTGAATGTACCAACTCTGTGTGTATGAACATTCATATTTGTAGTACCCCCTTTTTCAAAAATATTTTTAAGGTTCATGTCTTTCCTATATATGAATTGGAGGTGTTGATTTTTAATATATTCCAGGTCAGTGATATTCCTAAACCTATCCCATTCCTGTTTAATTTTGGTTTTTAGTACCTTTGCATCACCAGTGTAATCCATAACATAAGCCTTTGTAAAATTGTTGCTGTTAATGTTAGTTCCATAGGAATTTTCTTCTGGTTCACCTTGGTTACATGATAGTTCGGAAACATCTTGTCCCAAAATTGGAGCGAATCTCCCTTTCCTTCCTTCTGATACTATCTGGTATATTTCTTCTACAAGGTAGTCTGGATATCCTCTGTCTCTGAACATATTCATAATGTATTCACTGTCCCTAATAAATTCTAGATCTTCAGAGGTCATCCTGCTGGTCCTAATAATTTGCCCTTTCAAAATATTCCTTTTTTGACCAAAAGGGTGTCACTAGAAAAATGGAGATATGAATTGGAAAATGTTGGCTTCCTATATATTTTGGAGGTGAAATGATCATTACATTTGCTTATTAAAACATCCAAATAGACACACTCCCCAAAGTTTATAGTGTAAGTAAAATCTAAGAACGTGGTTGTACTTTTGATATAGTCCAAAAATTAAAAAAACTTTTCCACGGTGTCAGTCCAAAAAATGACAATATCGTCAAGAAAGCGTTTATAAAAGCTCCAACATTTAACAAATTCACAATTGTTGATGTATAATGTCTCCCACCAGGAAAGTATAATATTTGCGTAGGTTGGTGAACATTTTGCCCCCATAGCAACACCCCTTTCTTGCTTAAAGAATTCACCATGGAAGTACATAAAATTATTCTTAAGAACCACTTCCATCAGTAAGAGGCATGTTCTAAATATGTCTGTTGAAAAATTACCATGTTGGGCCATACTTTCCTCAAGCCACTGGAGACCAATGTCGTGTGGAATTGAACCAAATAAATCAATAATGTCCAAAGTTATGCATATAACATTCTCAGAATACAAATGGGTTTTTATTTGTCTGAGGAAATCCCAAGAATCTTTCAACACTGTAACACCTTTGTTAGATAATCCCTTCAAATGTACGTCAACATATTTAGCTAAGGGGGTTGTGATAGAACCTTCAGAAGAGACAATAAGTCTTAAAGGAGGATCATTTTGGTCTTTATGAACCTTGGGAATACCAAATACCGTAGGAATCCTTGGATTTTTGTTCACTAAAAAATTAAAAGTTTCAAAATCTATAGAACCTTCCAATAATAAGTCGTTGATTATTAAATTGATATTAGCTTTAGAAATATTGACTTCTTTTATGGAGGCTCTAGAGTAATTTATAGTATTTTGTAGATTTTCTTTCATTTTAGATTCATATGTAATACTGTCCATAATCACCGTACCCCCACCCTTGTCGGGTTGCATAATTCTAATAGTTTTGTTACTTTTCAAAAATTGGAGTAAATTAGATTCCTTCTTAGAAAGGGTGGAATACACGTAATGTGTACTAATGGTATTCCGAATCTCTTTTTCCATCACTTTTTCAAAATTTCTTAACTGTGGATGGAGTGGGGGATTATAAATACTTCTTTTTCTTAAATTAGAATGTTCATCAGTGTTGGAATATAAACTATTACCAGTATCCGTTCCCTCAAACATAAGACCCAAATTCTGTTTTCTTAAAAATAACTTTAGGTCTACCACCGCCCTTGGAATGCTGATCTTCCTGAGGGGAATAAATTTAAAACCTTTAACAAACAATGTGAAATAATCCAATGAAATTTCTAAAGAACTATAATTGAATATCTTATAGTGATTGTATTCTAGGGTGTTTCCATTCACTTGAATGTATTGATTTATCTCCTGAAATTGACCCTGTGTTGGTTGTAATGGTTATTGTAATGTACAGGTGACCGATTGCGTAATCTGTCGGACCTGCGAAGGGGAGGGGGTACATGATCTAAAGGGATGTCCCTATTGTTGAATTCACCATCATTGTTAGAAAATACTTGGTCTTCCTCAAAATCCATATTTGGGTTAATTGTTTTGTGTCCTTCACTGTCCCCCCGGTAGGTGTTATATGTTCTTGGTTTGGGATAAGCCGTACCCAATCTATAGGCTTTGATGTCCCTATCTAGTTTATGTGCTTTCCTTTTCATATTGGTAATACATTCTTTCTCTATCTGGGAAAAAATATTTTTATAGGAAAGTCTACCTGATTCTACTGTATACATAAGATCTTTAATAATATTATTGTTAATAGTGTTCATTTTGGTCAATAAATGGGTCCTAACCCTGTCATTCTCGGTAATAATAGCCCTAGCTATATCCAAACCACACTTGTCGAATATGTTAATTAGTTCTTTGTGAAAAGCAGAGCCTTCTTCAACCCTGTTAGGGTACTTGCAAACACGCAGGCCCTTAGGCACAATATCTTTTTCTAAACATTCTTGTAAAAATGCTGAATCACATCCTAATCTTTTATATTTTTCTAAATAAAAATATAAAGCATCAAGGTTCTCATTATAATTATTACTGTCAGTCTGATTAATTTCAGCGTTGGAACTAAAAGCATTAATTGAAAACTTTTTATCCAGAAAAGCATTAAAATCAAAAGGAGTATTAGTTTGGTTAAAGTCACCTTGTGTACGAGGCATACGCTGAATGCACTGCTCTCGTGGTTCCTTTGAAAGGGAAGAATGTCCGTTTTGTGCAGTTCCACTGTTAACAAAACCATTGTCATTGTTTGAACGTAGAAGTAAAGGAAACTCATCGTAATCATCCAAAAGGTTTATTACACCCGACGGCCCTGCTACCTCCCCTCTGGGATGTTCTGTTGAACCAGGAAGTAAGTCACAAGATGGTAAGCAAGGGGGAGGTTCTCTAGCAGGAAAACGCTGCTTGCAAAGGAACGAACGCTCTGAAACCAGAGACACAATGGATGCACACGCTGGTGTGAGGAGCTCCACAAGTTGGGAAAGTTGACCAATAACTTTCCTGAGTTCACCCTTTTCGTTAAGGGTTGATTCATTAGTGTTTTCCGCCCCTGGTGCTTCCGCCATCTCAAACCTTTACTAATAACCAAAGTAAGGAGATGTAAACTGAGTGAACAACACGTTACCAAAACACAACCAAAGCTCACTCTGGAAGCTCAAAATAAGGGCTAAAAGAACCCCAAATGTCCACAGATTTAATTCCACAGATGTAAATCCAGGAAATGTTGAAATAAACAGTAATGGATTAAAAAATGCGAAATAACTGTTTAATATAACGCTTGAAAAATCCAGACAAGTACGTTTTCGAACACCTTCTTCAGCAAAAGACAATTACAACTTACTAAAGTGGTTACACTTTATATACAAATAAAACTAATTGTTAAATTGTTTAATTAAATAATTTAATTGAATTTCAATATGCCCTGATAAAAGTTTGAAATGTTGACCTAAAAGTTTTTACTTAATAATATTAAAACCAAATAAATAACAAATGTTAAAAAACTGTCATTGTGTTCCATTACTGTTTATTTCAACATTTCTTGGATTTACATCTGTGGAATTAAATCTGTGGACATTTGGGGTTCTTTTAGCCCTTATATGGAGCTTCCAGAGTGAGCTTTGGTTGTGTTTTGGTAACGTGTTGTTCACTCAGTTTACATCTCCTTACTTTGGTTATTAGTAAAGGTTTGAGATGGCGGAAGCACCAGGGGCGGAGAACACTAATGAATCAACCCTTAACGAAAAGGGTGAACTCAGGAAAGTTATTGGTCAACTTTCCCAACTTGTGGAGCTCCTCACACCAGCGTGTGCATTCATTGTGTCTCTGGTTTCAGAGCGTTCGTTCCTTTGCAAGCAGCGTTTTCCTGCTAGAGAACCTCCCCCTTGCTTACCATCTTGTGACTTACTTCCTGGTTCAACAGAACATCCCAGAGGGGAGGTAGCAGGCCGTCGGGTGTAATAAACCTTTTGGATGTTTACGATGAGTTTCCTTTACTTCTACGTTCAAACAATGACAATGGTTTTGTTAACAGAGGAACTGCATAAAACGGACATTCTTCCCTTTCAAAGGAACCACGAGAGCAGCGCACTCAGCGTATGCCTCGTACACAAGGTGACTTTAACCAAACTAATACTCCTTTTGATTTTAATGCTTTTCTGGATAAAAAGTTTTCAATTAATGCTTTTGGTTCCAACGCTGAAATTAATCAGACTGACAGTAATAATTATAATGAGAACCTTGATGCTTTATATTTTTATTTAGAAAAATATAAAAGATTAGGATGTGATTCAGCATTTTTACAAGAATGTTTAGAAAAAGATATTGTGCCTAAGGGCCTGCGTGTTTGCAAGTACCCTAACAGGGTTGAAGAAGGCTCTGCTTTTCACAAAGAACTAATTAACATATTCGACAAGTGTGGTTTGGATATAGCTAGGGCTATTATTACCGAGAATGACAGGGTTAGGACCCATTTATTGACCAAAATGAACACTATTAACAATAATATTATTAAAGATCTTATGTATACAGTAGAATCAGGTAGACTTTCCTATAAAAATATTTTTTCCCAGATAGAGAAAGAATGTATTACCAATATGAAAAGGAAAGCACATAAACTAGATAGGGACATCAAAGCCTATAGATTGGCTTATCCCAAACCAAGAACATATAACACCTACCGGGACAGTGAAGGACACAAAACAATTAACCCAAATATGGATTTTGAGGAAGACCAAGTATTTTCTAACAATGATGGTGAATTCAACAATAGGGACATCCCTTTAGATCATGTACCCCCTCCCCTTCGCAGGTCCGACAGATTACGCAATCGGTCACCTGTACATTACAACAACCATTACAACCAACACAGGGTCAATTTCAGGAGATAAATCAATACATTCAAGTGAATGGAAACACCCTAGAATACAATCACTATAAGATATTCAATTATAGTTCTTGAGAAATTTCATTGGATTATTTCACATTGTTTGTTAAAGGTTTTAAATTTATTCCCCTCAGGAAGGTCAGCATTCCAAGGGCGGTGGTAGACCTAAAGTTATTTTTAAGAAAACAGAATTTGGGTCTTATGTTTGAGGGAACGGATACTGGTAATAGTTTATATTCCAACACTGATGAACATTCTAATTTAAGAAAAAGAAGTATTTATAATCCCCCACTCCATCCACAGTTAAGAAATTTTGAAAAAGTGATGGAAAAAGAGATTCGGAATACCATTAGTACACATTATGTGTATTCCAACCTTTCTAAGAAGGAATCTACTTTACTCCAATCTTTGAAAAGTAACAAAACTATTAGAATTATGCAACCCGACAAGGGTGGGGGTACAGTGATTATGGACAGTATTACATATGAATCTAAAATGAAAGAAAATCTACAAAATACTATAAATTACTCTAGAGCCTCCATAAATGAAGTCAATATTTCTAAAGCTAAAATCAATTTAATAATCAACGGCTTATTATTGGAAGGTTCTATAGATTTTGAAACTTTTAATTTTTTAGTGAACAAAAATCCAAGGGTTCCTACGGTATTTGGTATTCCCAAGGTTCATAAAGACCAAAATGATCCTCCTTTAAGACTTATTGTCTCTTCTGAAGGTTCTATCACAACCCCCTTAGATAAATATGTTGACGTACATTTGAAGGGATTATCTAACAAAGGTGTTACAGTGTTGAAAGATTCTTGGGATTTCCTCAGACAAATAAAAACTCATTTGTATTCTGAGAATGTTATATTCATAACTTTGGACATTATTGATTTATTTGGTTCAATTCCACACGACATTGGTCTCCAGTGGCTTGAGGAAAGTATGGCCCAACATGGTAATTTTTCAACAGACATATTTAGAACGTGCCTCTTACTGATGGAAGTGGTTCTTAAGAATAATTTTATGTACTTCCAAGGTGAATTCTTTAAGCAAGAAAGGGGTGTTGCTATGGGGGCAAAATGTTCACCAACCTACGCAAATATTATACTTTCCTGGTGGGAGACATTATACATCAACAATTGTGAATTTGTTAAATGTTGGAGCTTTTATAAACGCTTTCTTGACGATATTGTCATTTTTTGGACTGACACCGTGGAAAAGTTTTTTGAATTTTTGGACTATATCAGAAGTACAACCACGTTCTTAGATTTTACTTACACTATAAACTTTGAGGAGTGTGTCTGTTTGGAAGTTTTAATAAGCTAATGTAATGATCATTTCACCTCCAAAATATATAGGAAGCCAACATTTTCCAATTCATATCTCCATTTTTCTAGTGGACACCCTTTTGGTCAAAAAAGGAATATTTTGAAAGGGCAAATTATTAGGACCAGCAGGATGACCTCTGAAGATCTAGAATTTATTAGGGACAGTGAATACATTATGAATATGTTCAGAGACAGAGGATATCCAGACTACCTTGTAGAAGAAATATACCAGATAGTATCAGAAGGAAGGAAAGGGAGATTCGCTCCAATTTTGGGACAAGATGTTTCCAAACTATCATGTAACCAAGGTGAACCAGAAGAAAATTCCTATGGAACTAACATTAACAGCAACAATTTTACAAAGGCTTATGTTATGGATTACACTGGTGATGCAAAGGTACTAAAAAACAAAATTAAACAGGAATGGGATAGGTTTAGGAATATCACTGACCTGGAATATATTAAAAATCAACACCTCCAATTCATATATAGGAAAGACATGAACCTTAAAAATATTTTTGAAATAGGGGGTACTACAAATATGAATGGTCATACACACAGAGTTGGTACATTCAGGTGCGGGTCCTGTTCCCAATGCCAATACATTCAAATGGGCAGTACTATTTCCATTCCCAGTAGAAACAGGACAATTTCCAGCTCTAAATTTGCTAATTGTAATACTCAGGGAGTAGTGTATATAGCCACATGCCACTCCTGTGATTCATTTTATATAGGGAAAACAGAAAGGAAGCTTAGATCCAGAATATATGAACATTACTATGAAATTAAAAAAAGTAATGAACATAATGCTCTATTTCGTCATTCCCAGTACTGTAATAATGCAGTTTTAATTTTTTGTTTTAGAGGTAGTACCAAAAGAAATCAGGGGTGGCATGTGGGAAACCAAACTTGAGTATAGGGAATTATTTTGGCAGATAATACTGGACGCTACTAAAAGACCTGGTATGAATGATATGCTTTCCATCATTCCAGTTTTAAAGCTAAGGGCTGCCAAGTTATAATCAACAGTATTGTTTTTAGCCACTAGATGGTGATATACACTACATTGTACACGTTAACATTATAATACATACAAGTATTTGGAATGCCTTTTACATGTTTTATAATAATTATATATATAAGTATATTTAAACATTTTTATGAACACAATGACAGTTTTTTAACATTTGTTATTTATTTGGTTTTAATATTATTAAGTAAAAACTTTTAGGTCAACATTTCAAACTTTTATCAGGGCATATTGAAATTCAATTAAATTATTTAATTAAACAATTTAACAATTAGTTTTATTTGTATATAAGGTGTAACCACTTTAGTAAGTTGTAATTGTCTTTTGCTGAAGAAGGTGTTCGAAAACGTACTTGTCTGGATTTTTCAAGCGTTATATTAAACAGTTATTTCGCATTTTGGAATCCATTACTGTTTATTTCAACATTTCTTGGATTTACATCTGTGGAATTAAATCTGTGGACATTTGGGGTTCTTTTAGCCCTTATTTGGAGCTTCCAGAGTGAGCTTTGGTTGTGTTTTGGTAACGTGTTGTTCACTCAGTTTACATCTCCTTACTTTGGTTATCATTCACAGTTTGTGATTTCCCTAGGAAACAGAGTAGACAAAAACAATGTATTAATGGATGGAGTGTATCTTTCATAAACCTATAATTCAGTCATAAGGATTTTTAGGATTAAACATATGAAAGAACAGGAGTCACTGGTCAAGACATTAGACATGATTCACAATGTCATTAGCCTCAGTACCCAAATCCAATATTATAAGGGAGTTGAAACCATCTGTAAAGGCAAGATCAGCAGTATATTTCAGGAATGTAAGAAGCTGTTGACAACATATTGAAAGATTTTGCAAACTACACCCAGGAATGCAGAAAATAGATATTTGGAAAACAATTACTATATTCTGTTGTAATTCTCAGATAGTTAAACTTATTTAAGAGAGGAAAGCTATATAACATGTAAGTGATTGATATGATAAATGTTGCATTATTATCTGTTAAATTAAAGTAAACACCTACAGGTGTGACATCACTCATTAAAATGTTGCATGTTGTTATTGTGGTTTCATCTGTGGATTCCAGGTTTCTGAGCTATTTGATGTTCTTAAAGTATTCAATATTTAATAAAAAGTATCCCGTCAAATATATTTTCTCATTCCCAGGCCAGAACCATCAATATCATTATCAAACTCCCTTTTTTCACCCTTTTTTTCTATATGAGGCAGGGGTTTTGTGTTAACTGTCACCATTTTTCTCGATTCAATGCCACAGTCCTGGCTCCTTCAATACTCATGTCTGAGAGCCACAGATCTTCTCTCACACAATCCAGTTAACTCTTTGCTGAACACCCTCATTTCCTCTTACCTTCTTCCTGTTTGTCAAAGATCTTCTTCACCAGATTGCTTTCTGCTTTTCTGCACATGTGCACAAACCACCATAATCTCTTCTCTTTGATCTTGTCTGCATTTGGAGCTACTTTGGCTTCTGGTCTTATGTCCTTATTTCTTTATCTGTCCCACAGTGTGCATTCTACCACCCATCTCAGGCACTTCATTTCCCTTACCTCTGTCTTTCTCATCTGCTCTGCCTTTACTGCCCAGGTTTCTGTACCATACAGTAGTACTGGTCGCACCACTGTCTTGTATACCTTATCTTTCAGCTTCTTTGGCATTCTTCTGTCATATACTACACCTGACACTCTATGCCAGTTTGCTGCAGCCCCTCTGATTCTAGCTTTGACATCTTCATTCAGACTTCCCTTCTCATCAACCACCCCTCTCAGATACTTAAAGCTATTAACCTGTTCTACTATCTTCCCTCCTAACTCAGTTCTCAGCTTCTTCTGATTTCCCCAATTTGCTGCCATTACCACTGTCTTGTCTGTACTTAGTTTCATGCCATGTGCCTTCAGTTTTGCATTCCATTCACCTATCCTTTGCTGAAATTCTTGCTCAGAGTCTTCCTGTAAGGCTACTTTGTCTGCATACAACAACTTTGTTGATTTGTTCCCTCCGACCTGTTTGCTAAAGAGTCCATGACCAGTATGAAAAGCAGTAGGCTCAGAGATGAACCCTGGTGCACACCCACTCCCACTGGGAACCCCTCTGTGAGGCCAAACATTGTTCAAACTTGAGCCAATGGGTCCTTGTATATAGCTTTCACTAATTCTACCAATATTTCTGGGACTTTGAACCACCGCGGTGCGTCCAAAATCAGCTTTCTTGGGACCATGTCATATGCTTTCTCCAAGTGTAGGAATGTCCAGTTGAGCTCTTTCCTTATCAATAGCTTCTTTTCAACTATCTGTCTCATTGCAAACATTGGGTCAGTGTGTTGCATCCTGATCTCTGTGTATCTGTTTATCAATAGCCTCTCCAGAACTTTCATGCAATGTGACAGGAGTTTGATACCTCTGTAATTTGCTCTTGTACACTGGCATGAGTATGTTTATTCTCCATTCATCCTGGACATGTCTTTCTTTTTACACTGCTTTGAGTACACCCCCAAGAGCCATTTCTCCCCATCTCACCCAGCATTTTTACCATATCTGCTGTGACCTCATCTGAGCCTGCTGCTTTCCCTGACTTCATATTCCTTAGTGCTGCTCTTACCCTTTCTAGGGTAGGCTCCTCCTCTTCACTCATCTTAGGCTGTGCCTGGGCAGTACAACTTCTGTGGGGTTTTCTTCATTCAGAAGTTGCTGGAAGTACTCTTTCCATCTGCCTTTGCTGTCCTGTGGACTGGGTGAACAGGTTGTTGCTGGCACCCCTTATGAAGTATGTCTGACTATCTTCTTTATCTTTCTGTCTTTGTCTTGCAACCCAATATATTTTCTTTGTGCCTACTACTGAGTCATTTTCCAGAAACTGGTAAAGTTCTCCCAATGACCTGTTCTTTGCTATTGCAATTCTTTTCATAGATTCTTTGTTATCCAACCCATATTCCTTCTTAGCCTGGCCATCTTTTATATCTCTTAATTGTTCTGCATTCTTTCCTTCTTTTGATGACAGACAGAAGTCTAGAATGGCCTCTCCTTCTTTATTATTGTCCCACTCATGTGGACCTAGGCAGCCCTTATATCCTGTTCTGTCTGTCCCGATATGTGCGTTCAAGTCACCTATTATCAAAACCAATTCCTTTTGTCATGCTTTAGCTAGTAGGTCCTGCAACTGCTGTATGTATGCACTCTTTTCCTCACTATCACAACCCTGCTGTGTGGGGATAGGCTGAGATTATGAATACCGTCCTATCATTACACTGAAGTCTGATTGCCATGAGTTTGTTAGTAATTCTGATGATATCCCTCTTTGCCTTCTGAAACCTCTATCTCACCACAATTTCCACACTATTTCTAGCCTGTCCTTCTCCTGAGTACACTCTGGATCTCAAGCCAGGTTTCTTTGCTGCATTCCTTTCATCTTGTCTCTTGGATAAATAGGATGTCCAGCCTCCTCCATACCATCATGTCATCCACTTCCAAGCTCCATCCTGTCAGTGATCCTACATTGAGTGTATCAATTCCAGCTTTCACTCAACAGAGCAATCCCAGGTAATCCAGGCTGGGTAACTGTAGAGAGAAACTAGAAACTGCCAAAGGTGCACCAGACAGAACAAAATTAAATAAGCCTAGATAAAACTTCCTGGTGAACTGCCTCAGCTAAAAACATTGTTTATTTAAAAATAAAGACAAAACATAAAAGAGTTCCAGTGAAAGAGAGATCTAAATGATTAGCACTTTCAGCTATTCAGCCTTTTTCAGATCATATACTCCATAGCTCTTCAAATGAAGTTAAATAGCAAGTCATTTCCATATACTGCTGGCAACGCCTACTCATTAACCAATATAATGTCATAAAAACCAATCATGTTTCTTTTTAAATGACAAGCCTCCTTTACTCAGCTTATAGTAAGATGTCTGTTATTTAATATTGGTTTAAGTGGTACCATTGTATTAAGGCCTGGGGGGGGTGGGGGGGGGGCTATCAGCCCTTAAGTTCACCATCCAACTCACTTCACACATTTCAGTGTGACTCTTTACATCTCCACCCCTTGAGTCTTTGGCAATACAGTCTAAAGCTTTAAACATAAAGCTATGATCAGGATAAGATACAATGTGGTCAGCCAGCACATTCTTTAAATCCTTGTGCGTAATATCCCTCAGATGTCACATAACTCTGTCTTTTAAACGCTGGCTCATTTTTCCAATATAGAACACTAAGCATTTCTGACAGGTTTCCAGGTAGACTAAATGTTGGGTATTGCAAGTTGTAATAGCTTTCAGTAGGTAATTAATTCCAGATACAGGATGCACAAAATTATGCTGTTGTCTATGTAAGGACAGACTTTACACTTCACACATTTGGCCGTTCCTTTCTTCTTGTGTATATTTTTCCATTCAAAGCCATCTCTGCCACACAGCAGTCTTTTAATGTTCTTTCTGTTCTTGAAAACAAACCTTGGTTGTTCTCCCACAATATTTTTCACTTTTGCATCTTTTGTCAATACCGGCCAAAACCTTCTGAGCACATCACAGATATTTTGGCTATCCATACTGTAAGTGAGAATACATTTTAGATCTTGAGTCAAGGTCCTTTCTTTAGAGGCAGTGGCCTCAACTCTGGCAATAGTTTTTCTATTAAAATAGGGACAACCTTTATTGGACCTTATATCCTGTTGTGTACATCTCATAGTAAGATCTCTATTATGGTAACCTCTATTTCTCAAATGTTTACAGAGGGTGACCTACTCCTGGGCTTTATGGCAGACACGCATTCACCATTAGGGGCAAATACACCCCTCCTACCATTAGCATGGGTTCCTGGCATAGGTTCAAATATGCTGGAGCAGGCCAGGTCCTCAACCCACTTACCACTGGCGAATACCCATGCCCAGCTGGTTACATTACTCAACATGATAAGTTAGCCCTGCCATGGTATCTTGAAGATACTGCAAAGCACAATACATGCCCAAAATAGTTGGTCTATAAAGCTCTTCCCCCTATAGGACACCATGTAGAGTCTGTGCTGCTGCTCAAAGCTCCATTAATTGATAAGTCTGAGATGGAAACACTCAGCATATTTTTTAGAGCTGGGAAGAACCTCACAGAAACAGAGGAAGAACATGCAAACTCTAAACAAGCATTGGTTGGAGGTCAGGATCAAACCTTGTATCTTGTACATCAGAGGTAAAGACCTTAATCATAATGCCAGCTGGTCTCCTATTCTCAGGCTAGCATATGATCTACCTATTTTCATACCAAATTCCCTTTTAAACAATTCTGCACTGCAAATGACCAAAGGTAGAAGGCTTACATTCATCCATCTAGCCCAAACAAATTTCCATTAATAATAATAATAATAATAATAATAATAATAATAATAATACAAATAATAATAACAAAGCTGATTCCCCATTAATCTAATAACAAACTTCCTACTAAATATTCTACCCCTCAATTTCAAACATGACTCATTTTGTGCCCTATATACCTCTGTAATTAAATCCATTAAAGTATGTTTATTGTCAGGAAAAAAACAAACAAAGGAAAGTTGCAAGTATTCTGTTAAAACTATCCCCTGCGCAATGCTGATCCATTTAGCTGACTTGTACTTGGGAACAGAATTTATCTTATGACAGATCTCTGATGAATATGAACCTTTTAGAAGCTGGCAGTCACATTCTTCATGTGAAACTGGAAAGAGACCTCACAACAAACTAAAAACCACCTAGTAAGTATTTTATGATTTGTTCATGCAAGTAATATAGGTCCTTTAATGTCTAGGAACAGAGATGCAGTTCTCCTTCTTATGTTCATGGGTTCTACATTGTATACATATTTTATTATAATGCAGAGATCTTCCCATTCCTGCTGCACAGTTATTCTGTGTTAGGTATCTAAGTTGACTGAATGTATACCACATGCTCTAATACCTTCATGGGTGAGTTAAGAAGGAAAGTGGACATGTAACTATTTTGTAAATAAAATGACCAATTCTTTCTTACACAAACGGCTAACAGTTTTCTTCTAAAGTCGCATATTCACTTGTTTTATGAGACTTAGTGCTGAGGTCATCAGACAGATGAAACTATTTTGGAACTATGACATCAGAAACTCTTAAATTAACTTCAGCAAATGTTTTGCATTGACTGTACATGCACAACAACTCACTGTGTCTATGGCAAGTGGTGATCTATGCAGTATATTGTTGAAGAAACATTTGTTAACATTGCCATGCAGTTGTAAGTTTAGTTCAGTGCTTTTACATGCTGACTTATGTGTAGGATGAAGTCAAAGTAGTTGTCAGTGTTGTACTCTATAATCAGTCTCTCTGGGAAGGACTGAATATTCTTACCTTCCCAGTGTCGCCTTTGATTTCCTCTTCCTGTTGCTGAATTAATCAATATTATGTCACTTTTATGGCAAATCATCATAGTAAATGGCTTGATGAGCATGTAGCTTAATAGGAGATACAGGTCTAATACTGTTGCAAGTTTGTAATAGGTGGTGTAACCAAAATGAGAAGCATTTGTGCATTTTTATATTTATCTTACTCTGCAGAAAAAAACATGCTGTAACATTAGACATAATCTATAAACTGTTTATAATGACAGCATTATGTGAATGCATTACATGTATCAGTGTAAACTACAGTTTCTTATGAGTCTAACAGAAACAAAATGTATTTCACTCACAGAAGATAAAAGAAAACATCTAAATGTAATTGAACATAATTTGGCATTATTGACCTTCTAGGTACAAATGGTATTAGTACCTACTGGGTATTTTGAAAAAAGAAGCATTGATTAGGAGATCAACACCATGCTCTGGACTGTGGCTGATGTGTGTCTTCGATGAATTAGCCTACTATTCTGGTTAACAATTAAATAATTAAATAAATAAATAAATAAAAGGCTTACGTACTAACAATCAGACTTCATGTTCAATAAACAGTGTGTTTAACACTTAAAGAAAACTCCCTGCTGAGGAATACAACAATCTTTCTGTATGGATGAATGAATACATGTACCTGACTTTCTCCAGCATACAAAATGTTTTTTTTTTTTTTTTTACAATGTTGGTTGATTACACACATAATTTATTTATAGTAATGCTCTATGTAGATGATATCATACAATCCTGGGAAATATGCTGTTAAAATAAAACGGTCACAGAATGAATAATGTTATTTATCTTTTGTATTTCATCTTGCTGTGTAGTAAAACTACTAATTATAACGCATTAAATGCTTGTTTCTCAGCACTGACAGAATAACATGACTGCACTCTATACAGATCCCTCTTTCCTTACCAGAGCAGTTAAGACCTGGTAGTGATTCACATGGGGTGAATGAATATGGACATTCGACTCAGAAGGATATCAGAAAGATATGATTAAGCTTGCTATGCATTTAATGGTCTTGATTCAAAGACAAGATAATTGGCTTTAATAATTGGCTATGTAGGTGTTGTCATTATAGGGATATCAAGTATGTGGCAGTTTGGGACAAGTTGGTGTGCACCTGTCTTACTGTTTTTATATCCTGGCTTAAACCTTGGTTGTTCCATAGTGTCATTTTTAGACTGACCCCATCATTTGGACATTCAAATTTGGGACTCATTGTTCTAATCAATGCGAGGAGTCTGAAGAAAAAAGTGTCAAAACATGAGGCCTTCCTGAGATTTGAACAAATCTGTATATGTATAGTTACACTGACATAGTTTCAAACAATAAAGGTATCTCTTAATTCCCAGATTTGATGCCCTTCATATCTTTCGACCTCATGGGACTTGTGCGTGCATTTGAGGAGGGACGTATCAGTATTTGTCAAGGATATCATCACCTGATTATTGATTACTCAAGACCCCTATTTTGCACTGTTACTGCATCTTGCCCCACCCCTCCTCAGGTGAGGGGTAATTTAAAAATAAAAGTCCACAATCAGGTAACTGAGACTCGTGAAATGCAGGAACCAGTCCGATCCCATATCTACCCCCTGCCCCTGGCCCACCTTCCTCACATTTTAGTTAGAAAAAAGAGAAAATAAACTAATTTTTTTAAACTGCAGTAAACTGCTGGCTACGAATGTAGGAAGCACTTGCTGCAGTTTATACTTCAGCACTCAGGTTTTAATTAACAAGTTTTTATTTTAAACTGTAGCAAACTGCTTGCTACAAATGTTACAAGCAGTTGATATATTTTAGAACACACAGAGAATGCTATATAATTCAATTTCACCACAAATGCAATACAGGCTTTTAAAAGCAGGTATGCACTTAAAGAAAAATGAGGAGGATTGGTTGAATGGCTGATTATGCCACCTAACACTTTGCATCTAGGGTAGTTGTCCCCTTAACCCCACCCTCGCTACATTTCTGGAGCAATGCACTGTACTGATTGTGAGCAATGTTGCTTGCACTAAGTCTGAAGATATCGCTAACCTACTGGCTGATAAATTCATCTCAAATTGTTACCTACTCTCCCCTCCATCTGGCCTACAATATATGTCTGAAATCAACTCACTTCTAGCTATCACACAAGACCAAGTCCTGAAAGTGTTATTAAAAGCTAAAACTACTGCACTTATGGGTCCTATCAATATCCCTGGACGTATCTTAAATAGCATGAAGCATGATTTAGCTACACCTCTTAATAATACTGTTCAACCTCAGCCTCCATACAGTTTTTCTATGAAGTAAATAGAGAACATCTACAGTTATTCCCCTGCATAAGGGATGACCTTCCAGAGGCCCAAGCAATTACAAACCCATAAGTGTTTCCAACAAATATACTGTAAGCAAAGCCATGGAAAAAAAACTTATCCTGGAGCTAATAAATAAGTAAACAGGGAACCTCCAAGCACTAGACCTTTCTCAGTTTGGATTTGTAAAGGGCAGGTCATGCTTATTCAACCTGGTAAACTTCTTTAAAAAGGTCACAAAAGAAGTGGATGAAGATAAAACAGTAATCAGTATATACCTCAACGTTGCCAAAGCTTTTGGCACAACCTACAACTCAGGTATAGTAGAAAATCTAAATAATCTGGGAATAAACCCTTGCATCACTTATTGGAATGTTAACTGGCTCACAGATAGGATGTAGAAGATCAAAGTAGGGGAAGATACTACCACAAAGGGACCTGTCACCAGTGGAGTCACCCAGGGTTTGGTGCAGGGACCTCTCCTCTTTAGCATCTATTTCCCTGAAGTACAGTCTAATACCAAATGGATTTAATCTTACAAATGACACAAGCTAGGAACAGTTATTGAACCACCAAGTAACTTTGTCGTTCTGCAGGAAGGTTTTTCACAAACAAATAATTGGTAGCAGAATCATAGATGTTAGCTAATTGCCAAAAAATGCATTACTATATCCTTTGGGAAGTTATATTTATCCTAGGGGACTACCACATTGGCAATATGTATCTGAGACTTTACCCATTTGTTCAGGATTTTAGAATTTGTGTGAACAATAACCAAACTTTCAAAAATAACACGGGTCCACTGTTGCAAGAAAACCCTCCTATATTGTGCAGCTTATAAACAAAGGGACTGTTGCTAGATCTAGGGATGTCATTATCCCCCTTTACTCAGCCCTCATTAGGCCAGTCTTTAAGTATAATGCCCCTTTTGTCATGTACCTGTCCAGCCACATACAACAACAGGAATTCCTACAGAGATACCTTACTAAAAGGATACAAGGCCTAAGCAACATGCCCTACTTGGACTAACTCAAAGACCTGTTGCTATACTCAGTATCCTACAGATTCCTAAGTGGTGAACTGTCTCTGGCATGCAATGCATTCTCTGACCTAGTACTGATGGACCTATTGTACATCAGCAGTCAAATGGCATCAGAAATACTCAAATCTAGGGATCTAAATCTCTTCTGCAACCTCAACAAAAATGTTTGAAGAGACAGGTGCATCTTGCAGAGGATACCACTGCTCTGGAACAATCTCCTTATCCACGTAATGCAAAGCTGTTTCCTGTCTGTATTCAAGCACAATTTGGATATATGGGTGGGTAACAGAAAATTTACCTCAGGACTTCTCCCTGTACTACTAATGGGTAGAGGCAGCACCTAAATACTTTACCCCACTTATGGATTCCCTGAAATTATCTATGGTATGATCCCACTTATTCTCACTAGGGATAATATTTCATTATTAACCATAGGATGGGTTAGGGTTAGGCCAGTTTGACACTAAATGGGATATGTTAATTCAAACATCAAAAGGGAAACTGTCTGTGCGTAAAATGGCCCTCAAGGAACATTGATTATGTTTTTTTATTTTTTTTTGTAAAGCAAAGCCTTGCCCACCACATTCCTAATGCAGATAGATGGCTACCATCTGTTGCACTTCACTAATTAATATAATCAGTTCCAAGGACATTCATTCTTCCTTATCAGATCCATTTATATTTTTCCTTCAGGTATCTTGCCTTCAAACTCAAGGTTTATACCAGCTGTATATCTGGTGTATGTGCTAATCCCAACATCTAGAACAGATATACTTCTCATGGAAATAGGGATGCAGAGTCTCACATTTGACTAAACCTCTTAGATTTGACAGACTTCCATGGAAATACCATGATGGAAGTCAATGAAGGTTTTCAGCCCACTGGGCACCTTTCTAATGAACATGACATCTGCTTTAATACATAAACTTGCAAGTGACATCTAAATGTAAGAGAGCTTCAAAATCAAAGAATTTTCCTCAATATAGAATATTAAAACATCAGTAAGTCAATATTTCAGAAATATATTCATTGGAAAGTAAGTAGAAGTTTATTCTGTCCTCAGAAGTTTCTTAAAAAAGCAGTCATGATTTTTCATACTCGTCATTCTCCAGATAATTTGAATGCTTATCATTTGAATGGAGACATAGCAAAGGTAATGTATTCATACAATATACATAGCACACAGAGTAAAGCACAGTTATCCAAAGAAGCAAATGACGGTTGCAAATATTTTACTTTGCCTTTTTTAAAAATGTTATATAAAGATATATCAAAAGAATCATTAGGAAAGAAAAATGTTTCTCTGTGCATCTCCATCATGCTGTTTTATGGAATGTACAATTTACTGCAAATGCTTCAGCGCATTCAAGAGTTTTACAAAATGATTTTAGTTTAATGTAATTTATCACTGTGTAGGATGCAAGTTCATTAAGAAAAGCAGAGTAGTCAAATCATCTTAATAGCAGGAGAAATGGAACACACCGGATTATTATAAAAGTATTGTTCATAAATCTTAACCAAATATTCAGATACGATATTTCAAAATAAACTAACTTTTACTCTTCATTGCATCTGTAGATTCTTTTAAAAGCACTTGCTCAAGTCATGTTTTAGTCAAAAAAGTTTGCTTATTTTAAATGCAGTAAAACTGTATATAGCTAGGCAAATATTGTATTGTATAAGCTATAACATTTTCTGCAATTCTTTGCAGTATGTTGCATCAAAAAAATGTAAATGCCCATAAAGGAAAACTATGTAGCTCAGATGTGCTTTGATAGTAAAACATATATAGAAAACTGTCCTGCAGTTATAATATTAATGAAAAAATTTAGTTAGTTTCTTAAAATTAAGCAATGTTAATTTCAAATGTTAAAAGGCTTTATGAAAACATTAATTTAGCTACCAGTAATTATTCTAGGTCACCTTTTGCTTCAGTGCTAATTAATGTCAAATGGTAATACAGTAAGGGAGATCAGGTAAAATAATGCCATGCCTTATTTACAACAAAAAATGAGTTCTGTAGAGTTAATTATGTTTTTACGTCCAGGTGATGTGAATTTCTTACTGCTCTACATGAGCAACAAATAACTATTAAGATTTTTCTTGTTTTTGATTTTTTATTTATCATCAATCTAGCACAAGTAAACAGCAAAGTGTTCAACATAACTAATCAGTTTAATTCAAATTTTATCACCCCTAGTCACAGATGAAAGTGATGATGAGTTATTAATAAACTCCTACACTTCACACTGTTTATCAAAATGTTGTTAGGGGTTGCCACAGCAGAACTCCGGTCCACTAATGATTGGCAGTAGATTTTTACGGTGCCAAGGTGCCAGCATGACGCTCAACCTTCAATGAAGGCATGCCTATTCTACGCATGTCTTTCATCAAAATAATATGTATTTAACCTCTAGCACAATTAACAGCCGTGTGTTAATGGTTGTCTGTCTAAGTGTGCTAGAAATATGTGCTAATACTCATATTTGCAGGGGCTAAATGCAGTAATAATTTATTAATTTTGCATATATTTTACTTATTCTAAATATGCATTTCTTAGGATTATGTGTGATGTATTACAAAAAATATGAGGACACAAGAAATGGTAGACTCATGTAGGGCAGTGGCCATACTTTAATATTAGTTTTGTTTAGTAGACCTATGCAACATAGGTGATTTCTAAAGTCATCACTTGAAGAGCTGTACATAATTTTCTGAGTTTAATGAAAATAAATTATCTTTGAAAGTGTCATTACATTTTTTTGTGTCTGTGGTTTAAGCAAACATATTTTAATAATAGATGATTAGCTTACATCAGATAATAATGCAATATAATTTAAGATTAAAATAAATTCATTGAAACTAATGATCTTATAAATATTACATGCTTCCACTATGAGTTGACAAAAACAAATGCATCAAGATCAGAATTCCCAAACTGCATTCACCTAAAAAAAAACTCTTGCCGAAAAACACGTTTTAAGTTTGTTTGTTTTTTTTGCAAGAAGGCAAGCCCCTTTGAACCCCCTAATGTGGGCAGCAAGCCCCACCTCCTCCCAAACTTATATATGCTAACTCCATGATCATACCAACTTGGAGAAGGGGGAAAATTCTTTCAAAAAGGAATCACTTCTGGCGCAACTCGCTGACAGTGATTTCCTATGGAGGAACTCTGTTCATCAGCAAGTTGAACCTCGGACAATTGAAACTGGACCATTCAATCTTCATTTATCTGTATGTTATCCAGGAGAAGCAGTGACCTATGGAGGAAGTCCTGTAGATTTAGCCATTCAATTTGTAGGCCTCCTTCTCATCCCTCTCATGTTTGCAGAATACCCATATTTTCCCTCATATTTCTGGTCTATCCAATGTAAAATTTGTAATTTTTTGGCAAATCATTGAGGGCTGACTGGCAGTGTGAACATCAGCTCTAGATTGTTGAGGTGATACCCTGACCCTATATGCAAAAATGTGAGAAAGGGTTGAGGTAGGACAGATTGATTCAAGACTGAAGTCACTAATGGCTGCCATTGCAGTTTTAGACTTCACAACAATCAGAAAATGCATGTTAATGCAAAACCTGTTATTCTAGCAACTTGTTTAAATGACCCTGATTTTGTGCTTTTCTCCCCCAATTAGTTATGACTTTGCCCAGATTTCTTTTGCTAAGAGGTTAAGAGGTGGGTCTCTGATAATTTTTGTTCCTGCTAAACCACTGAGGATTGCAATCAGACAAAAATGTCAGACATTGGAGTTCTATGCTCCCTTTTTCCTCAGAAAGTGTTTGCCAATGCAACACCTCTTGGTCTACTAACTAAATTCATTCATATAACATAAACATGCTGGCCTGTTTGTGGAAGAATATGACTAATGCCTGCCTTTTCCTCAATATTCTGACTTTGCAGGATTGATGTAATTTGTATGAAAGAACTTGGGATAATTTAATGTGTGGCTACTGTTTCCATACAACAAAGATTAAATACAATCCATGACTGCTATTTTTAGTTATAACTGTTGTGTGGGGCTGGAAAACGTCTGTAGAAAGAAGCTGAGCATCTTTCCATAATTTTCACAGCTTAAAGAGTCACTGCAGGTTTTGCAGAATTATTGTGCATTTGCAATTTAACCATGATTTTTGTGAAGCAACTTGCAATACTTTGTGTGTCCACTGTTTCCATGGATCAAAGCTGAAATCCAATATATGGCTACCATTTTTAGATATAACCATTGGGAGGAGCTGTTTGTATAAAGTAATTGACTCTTATTTTTTCTCACCTTCAATAGTCATTATCTGGCTTTGTAGGACCACTGTTTATTTGCAGGATTAGTGTAACTTGCGTGAAGCAACATGGAATACTTTAATGTGTGGTTACAGTTTGCATGGAAGTTCACAGTTAAGCAGAATTATTGTGCATTTGCAATTTAACCATGATTTTTGTGAAGCAACTTGCAATACTTTGTGTGTCCACTGTTTCCATGGATCAAAGCTGAAATCCAATATATGGCTACCATTTTTAGATATAACCATTGGGAGGAGCTGTTTGTATAAAGTAATTGCCTCTTATTTTTTCTCACCTTCAATAATCATTATCTGGCTTTGTAGGACCACTGTTCATTTGCAGGATTAGTGTAACTTGTGTGAAGCAACATGGAATACTTTATTGTGTGGTTACAGTTTGCATGGAAGTTCACAGTTAACCAGAAGGTTACTAGCCCTTTTGGAGGTTGGGTAAACTGAACATTTGCAGAAAAAGACATTTTTGTCAAATAAGCTCTTTGTAAGTAAACATTAAACAAGTAGCTACTAGCCCTTTGCAGGTTAAGTGGACCATTTTGCATAAAGAGAGTACCAGAAAATTGGATTAAGTCCCTGGTAGGGTGAGACTGTTTTAGGCTGAGATGCAATAGAATTGGTAGATGGTAATGATTTCAGTGCAGGGTAAAAAGAGATGGGGTGGAGAGGGGGTTATGTTGGAGCGTGACATGGGCATTCCCATTTGCCTGATAGATGATAGAATAGCTGAGATTTGAAATTGGTATGGTTTGGAAGGTTGTGAAGGTGGCGGGGAGAGAATTCCACTGCTTGGCTAAGGAGTAGGATAGTAGTAGGTGGCCATAAGGTTGTGCTGGTTTGTGGACATGACAGAGATTTTGGTTTGTGGATCTGAGTTGGCGGTTGGATATATAGGGTTTTAAGGTGTAGCGAGAGATGGTCAGTTTGTGGGTTTAAAGATGAGCTTGTGGGCAATGGTAAGTTGTAGGTAACTGAGATACTTAGGGAGTTCAAGCCAATTGAGGGTGAGAAGGGTGAGTCAGTGGTGGTATGAGTTTTTTGAATTGGTTGCAAATTTGCAGATCTTGTGGTAGCAAGATTCAAGTTTGGATTGTAAGCCAAGGTGGAGATTTGTGAACAGAGGGACAGCATATATCAGGAAGGGGAGCAGAAAGATGGATGCCAGGGGTTTGACGGGTAGAGGGGCTGAGGTAGCAGTTGTGTCTGTAGTGGAGACCTATCTTTTGGTGTTTTTTTTTGATTGTGGAGTGGATGTGGGTATCATATTTTAGTTCATCATCAATGATAATGCCAAGAAACTTGGTGGTGGGAATGATTTCAAGGGGGGTGTTTTTCTGGCTCTGTATGGTGAATGAGGTGTTGTCAATAATAAAGATTTTGGTAGGGGAAAGATTATTAGTTTGGTTTTATTAGCATTTAGAGCTAAGTGGTTGAACTGCACCCAGGTTTCAGTTGTGGAGAAGGCTAATTAGGTTTTTGTAAGGAGCTCAGAGGGTGAGAATGCTGAGCAGATGATGGTCAAGTCATCTGCATATTGGATGACAGATGACTCTTGGATGGAGTGGTGAAAGTTGTTAATAAACAGGTTAAAGAATAGAGGGCCAAGAATGGAACCTTGAGGGATGCCTGTGGGTGTAGGGAGGAAGGGGAAGGTTGAGGTTTTCCATTGGACAGCTTGTTGGTGGTTGAACAGGTAGCTGGAAAACCAGGATATGGTGGAGGGAGAGAGATGTAGGGTGGAAAATTGGAATATGAGTAGGGTGTGGGAGATGGTGTCAAAGGCTTTTGATAAATCTAGGAATAGTATAGATACAAATTTGCCTGAGTCTCATTCAGTGTTAATAATTTCCAGAAAGGAAAGATGTGCAGTCGTGGCGAAGTGGCCACGGTGGAAGCCATGTTGGGTAGGGGAGAGGAGATTGCTTTGGGATAGGTGTGTCATTAGTTGTACTTTGATGGTTTTGTCTAGAATTTTAGTAAAAGGGGAAAGGATGGCAATTGTCCTGACGGTGGTGTCAGTATTCTTGCCACCTTTGTGTAGGGGGATGATGTAGGCATGGTGCCAGATGGAAGGGATGTATGATTCTTGTATCGATCTACTTATAAGAATAGAGATGGGATTGGCAATGCTGTCTGAAGATAGTTTGAGGAAGGTTGGTGGAAGATTGTCAGGTGCATTGTGACAGGGTTTGAGTTTGAGGAGGAGTCTTTTTTATAGTGCTATTTGGAATGGGAGTAAGGCAGAAGGGTGTGGAGGGGGTAGGCGATTGGGGTGGGAGGGGCTGGGGTTGCAGGAGGGGGTGGGAAGGAGGTGGATAGTTTGGCTATGCAGTCTATGAAGAATTAGTTGAACTGGGAGGTTATGTCCAGGTCGGAGAGGGTGGGATTAGGATATGGGTTTTCTTTATTAGCAGGGTGCAGAATTGATGAGATGGAGTCCCAGAATTTTTTGGGGTTTGTTGAGTGCAAGGACTGGAGTTTGGCGTACTGATCTTTGCCATCTTTAGTTACTAACTTTTTTGTGGAGTTTCGGAGATGCTTAAATTCTAAGAGGGAGTTTGGGTTTTTATGTTTTTGATGCTGTTTCCATTTTTGTCCCTTTGTTGCATGGCTAGTCTAGCTTCTTTTGATAACCATGGACAGGGATTGGTTTTGATGCATTTGGTTCTCAGGGGGGCTTGCTGGTTGAGGAGGGTCAGGAATGAGTGGTTAAAAGTAGGATACGGCATCATCTAGTGGGAGGGTTTTTAAAGGAGACCAGTCAATGCACTTTAGGCATTCTGAAAAAATTTGGGGATTGAAAGAGGAGAGGTTGCAGGTTTGAATGTAATGGTGTTGTTTTTGTAGAGGAGATGGGAGCCAGTTGGCAAAAGCAGGTAACTGATAGCTGAGAGGATCTGGTAATATTCCAGCTTTGGTGATTAGATTTGGATGAGTTGTTTGGATCCAGTCAATGATGTTTCCAGAGGAACCATTTTTATTTGCTCTGGTTGGTGAATGAATTAGCTGGGAGAAATTGTATAGGTTGGCTCTGGTTGGTGAATGAATTAGCTGGGAGAAATTGTATAGGTTGATAGTGTGGGAAGGAGCATCAGAATTAATAGTGGTCCAGTTGATGTTGGTATCACCAATGATATAGGTTTCATTATTTATGAGGGAGGAGAACCAGGATAGGATGTTCTCAAGTGTTTTGATGTAATCACCTGGGGGGATATAGAGGGAAGCGATACATATGGATTTGTGCTTGTTTACTTTTAATAAGCCTATTGTAATTTCAGCATTGCCAAAGGTTCAAATTGTATTGGTGTAGGGAGTTATGGTATGGGAGGAGGAGTAGATTATAACTACTCCACCTCCTTTTTTGTGTGTGTGCCATTGCTAATGATTTGGTAACCTGGTGGTAGGATTTTGCGATCTTTTATGTAGGATTTGGGCCAGGTTTCAGAAATGGCAGTTATTTCGGGGTGGTTATGGGAGAGCCAGGCATGGAGGTTAGGGATTTTGTTTCTAAGACTTTGATCATTAAGTGTAGAGAGGCGAATGGACTTAGGTTTTGTGAGTTGAGAGTAGGGTTTGAAGACATTAATGTTACAGGTGGGTCAGGGGTTATGGTGGATGTCACCATCAAGTGAGAGAGAGAATTGGTGGAGGAGTAGAGTGCAGTAGTGTGGTGGGGATGGGTAGTATGGGTTGAGTGAGACTAGTGATTTTTTGGTATGACATTTAGGAGATGAGTGTAGGGGGGTGGGAAGTGCATTAGCTTAGGTTTGAATAGACATATAGTATTGGAGCTGAAGAGTTCATGTGAGATGTTTGAGTAAGAGGGGGAGGGAGGCTGATGGTATGAACCAGTGGAGTGTGTAAGTGAGGAATGGTAAGGGTTGGGAAAATGTGTGAGATAGGTCAGACAGGAGAGATTAGTAGGCCTAATGGAGTAATTGTGAGCGCTGATGAGTAGAGCATTGTAGGAGGGCAGTGTTTGCTGAATGTGAGGTTTAATAGGTGGGTGGAGTTTGGCTGAGGCTAATTGTGATTGGATTGAAGTAGGGTGGGGAAGAGTTTGGGGATGTATAAAAGTACAGATAGTGGGGGTGGGTGGGATTTGCAGGCAGGGTAGGGGAGCAAAGTGAGACCACAGCATGAACAAAATGGGCAGAGCCAAGAAGGAGTGATTGTCCAGGAAAAAATAATCAGTGACTGAGACTCTGAAGCTGGAATAGAGCTACAGCCATACAGTAGGTTTTTCTGTTTTATATTTTCTATTTATTATGTTAAGATTTACTCAGTAGGTATCAGGGAAACATGAGAACAGGAGGATAGGTAAGTAAAATATGAGTGAGTCCTACAGTAAAAAGGAACAGGCAGGAATTAGGAGAAATACAAAAGTCTAAAGGAACAGGCACAAATTAGGAGAAAAACAAAGTCAGATTTCAACATAGACTTAGCAGTGGCTTCTGTCCTGAAGCTCACCTAGTCTAAAATTGGCCTTTCTCAGAGGTATGCACAGGAGTGCATTTTTTTTTTGAGGGTTAGCGATAATGTCCTTATTTCTTTAATTTTCTTCCCAATATATGATGACATGGTCAGTGGCTTGGGTCACTATAGCTTGTGTGGTGTTGAGGACAGTGTGGTCACCATTTCTTTAAGTTTCCTCACAAATTTGAAAGGTATACATAGCAGCAAGGTACTGTCTAGGAGTAACAAGTTGTAAATATTACTATGATAATTTTTCAGTTTCTTCAAAATCAAACATCTGGTGCACGTACATGTTGCTGTTTTTTGTGGAGTATAAGGAGACATGCTGTTTATATATGTCTGACAGCAACAGGTTTAAGTATGTTATGATCTTTTTTTTTCAGTTTCTTCCCCATCTGACAGAGAGGTACACAGAGGGTCTATATTATAACAGCGAACACTCTATAATCGACCCAAAAAAACAAAAACACAAAATTCCGAACAAACAGAACAGCGATTTTCTTCCCAGGGAAAAGAATCGTTGGTCTGTGGGAAAAAAAACCCAAACACAAAATAAAGTTGGGGACTTCGTCTCCCCCCCCCCCACTTAAATATACCAACTCCAAGATCGCACCACAGTGGAGGAAACAGCAAAGTCCCGAAAAACAGCCCAGTGATTTTTTTTCACTGGGAAAAAAATTGCCGTTCTATGTCTTTGGGATTTTGCTGTTTCGACATTTAGCTGTCAATTAAACAGCATTCACTATATTAAGTGTTTGCTTACTTAATAGGGAACCTATACAGATAGGGGCTTTCACTTGGAAATAGGGATGAGGAAGCATACTGTGTATATGTATATATATATATATATATATATATATATATATATATATATATATATATATGTGTGTGTGTGTGTGTGTGTGTGTGTGTGTGTGTGTGTGTGTATGACAGCAGCAAGTTGAAATATATATGCTGTGGCCATTTGTGCCTTCAGTTTCATCATGGTCTAACACCAGAGTAGGATATACAGAAAGTGACTATTTTTTTTTTTTGGGGGGGGGGTTAGATATGCAGACATTATTCTTATATATGGTTATTACAGTTATTAGAATGCAGTCTTGCCTAGTTAGACTGTTAAATGAATGAATGAATGCAATAAAAACAAAAACTTAATGAGCAAGACAAATTGTGAGAAAAAGAACAAAAAAAAAAGTAATTTGAGAGGTGTGGGTAGGCCAGGATTGGGGAGACCATGAAGGCATTGGCTGATGTCTGGGAGGTGATGCCATAAAGCCCTTCACCTATGGTGTCAGTTCAGCTAAGACTAGCCCTGTTTATGTATTTAATACAAGATTGTCTGGTTTAGTGACATAGAAGAATCTAAGGTTCCTGATGCAAGACTGAAGGCTTTCCTAATCTGATTGTGCAGATTTACATATTTAACTTTGTTTTCTCACTATCTTTTTTTTGATATTGTGGAAAGTCACTGATTTGGATATTCATTACTGTCTGAATGATAATATGCAGATCACTAGGAGGCAATGTTGCACATTTACTTTAAAGCATAGGGTTTCCGGGGGAACCATGAAGTGTACAGTTCGCATTCACAATATTTAAATGTTGCACTCATTCCAAAGGTGTGTCAAGTCATATTTCCATAATATTGAAACAAATGAAAGAGCCGCTTGGAGTGAATACTCTTGTGCAAAAAGCCAAGTCCAACAAGTAATAAAATAAAAGGTAACACAAGAGCAAAACAATGAAGGGGTATATCACAAAAACGCAGAATCCAATGAACCAGATAGCTCCAATCTCAGTAAGTTCCAAACGGACAGAGTCACTTCTGATAAAAATATATATTTATTGCAATGACAGGTTAGCGCTTTTGCTAAATAGCTTCTTCAGACCTTTAAACAAGAAAACTCTACATTGATTACCTCCCAAGCCTATGGGAATTGTATGTCTACTGATGTGGTGTACATGGCATCCTGCACAGGATGCCCTGCATTCTATATTGGGAAGACCAATAGATGCCTCAGAGATAGAGTATGTGAACATGTTTACCACATCAGGATAGGCAGTATTCACAATGCCCTAGCCAAACATGTTCTTGATAGAGGTAATGGACATTCTTTCAGGTTTAAAATACTAGAGAAGATACATAGAACCATTAAAGGAGGGGATGTCAAAACATATACTGAGGCCAGAGAAACAAATTGGATCATGAAGTTCAGGTCCGATATGCTCCCTGGACTCAATGGGAAGGTCCCGATACAACCCTTCCTGAGAATGAGGAAGTTAAGACATTAATTAATTTTAGGTTGCATAGTTAGTTGTATATATAGTGATGGTGGGTTCTTTTTATATACACATACATATATATCTTTATATATGTTTTTACATATACATGATTTCAACCAGACTCTATCATATGTTATGGTTTGATTGTTGGTATCAATTATTTGTAGAGTTTATGTTTTTGAGTTATATATATATAATATATACTACATATTTTACATTCTATTTATATCTATAATTGTTTTTAGGATTATTTGGATTCATGCTTTATTTTATTTCATTAATAAGCAATCGATGTTAGGATATGTCTGTATGTCACTTTAAGAAAAGTTTATGCATTTCCCGCCAAGTTATGTATTTAAATCAATGTAGAATTTTCTTGTTTAAAGGTCTGAAGAAGCTATTTAGCGAAAGCGCTAACCTGTCATTGCAATAAATATATATTTTTATCAGAATTGACTCTGTCCGTTTGGAACTTACTGAGATTGGAGCTATCTGGTTCATGGGATTCTGCGTTTTTGTGATATACCCCTTCATTGTTTTGCTCTTGTGTTACCTTTTATTTTATTACATATTTCCATAATAACCTAATATTATTTTCAAATGTATTACACAGTGACATTAAGTAAAAAATGTTATTCAACCAACTTTACAGACCCTATAATGAAATAAAAAAACAGTGGAAGGAGGTTTGTGACTGTGGGACTGTGTGTGTGTGTGTGTGTGTGTGTGTGTGTGTGTGTGTGTGTGTGTGTGTGTGTGTGTGTGTGTGTGTGTGTGTGTGTGTATGTGTGCCTGCATGTTCATGTGTGCTCATGTGAGTGAGTGAGTGAGTGAGTGAGTGAGTGAGTGAGTGAGTGAGTGAGTGAGTGAGTGAGTAGGCTAGATTCAGAAAAGCCATATGCATGGCCATATATAGTATATTCAAAGTGGTGTGATGTAGCTTGATTCTGATTAACTATGAAGTCGGCATGATATTGTGTGACAGGTTTAAAATAGTTAGGCAGTTCGCTTAAGAAAACAACAGGTTGTGTACTTGCTAGAACAGTGCCAGTGCAGTCATGTGTCCCTAGGATTCCAGAACTGTACATGTAGCATACATTTGACACCGTACACTGACACAATCAGTGATGATCCTTGAAGAGCACAGTTGATAACCCAGCTAGTACTGTTTTTTATATTCAAAATGAAAAAGAAATGGGTATAAACTACATGCAGAGAACAGGAATAACAAGCAGAAGAACACACAGAAAGACAAGGGAATGCAATGGTGGTACAGGAGTGGGGGATCAAGGATATTGTTTTTGTGGACAAGTGCCCATTTTTATACTTTTAGCAAAGGTTCAAGGGAAAGGTAGCATGGGGAAGGTTCAGGCAGGGAAGATGGCATAGGAATGATAGAAAGGGCAGATAAACAAACACAAAAGACAGACAAGACCAAGGGCAGGTGCTGACAGAACTGGGGAGGGGAATATAATGGTAAGACACTGATAGACAGATAGAGACAACTGGTGATGGGAAGATTGGACAACAAACTGGTGAGGGATGTATCACACAAGGAATGGGAACCTCATGCTGGGAGATAGGTTGGGGTGACAGCCAACCACCACAAAGCACAGTGTTGTACCTAACATGAGGTCAGTTATCTCTGGACCCATGCTCATGGTTGGACTTAGCCACTATCAGCCTGCTGGTCATTGTTAGACAATTTTGCCACTGTGCCAGTCATATGTGGATGTGCTCCAGTCTGTCAAGGTGATTGCCCAGTTGTCAGTCTGCCAAGGCCATCACCAGGCCTTCAGTCTCCTACTGGGTGACATACCAATACCAGTACCACCTTAATGACTAGTCTGCATCCCCCACTGAAGAAAGACCAGCATGGTCTACCAAAGAACCCTACTGATGGGTGACCTACATTACCCTGCAAACAGGCTGGCCTGGAGACTGCAGGGAACCCAGCAGAAGATTGCACAGAATTCCATGGGCTCTGCAATGCAAATGGATAGAAATAAAACAACAAAAGGGAAGTTTAAAAAGAAGAAAATGAAGTAAATGATAAAGAGATTACCAAAAAAGCAAAAATAGATATCAGCAATTTGTGTTACGTGGTGGCACTACAGTCTCTGCAGGAGTAAAATGCTGTTAAGTTTGCAATGGCAAACAAAAAAAAAAATATGGAGGCCAGAAAGAAAGAAAAGAAGGCAGTACAACAGTATGTGTGTCACAATGGTAAGACTATAATGTTACCTAGCCACTTTTCCCTTGTGTAGTGCATGGGATTACCACACAAGTTGAAAACAGTGTGACCATCAGGGGCAGGGGCAATGGTGCTGAGCTAAACAATCTCCTGAGTCAGAAGGATACAGGTCATAGGAGATTACCATCAAGTGGCACTTACAACTAACCAAACAGTCCCCTACCTATCACCATGGCGACCATACCATTATCATGTATACATGCCACATTTGTCAAAGATTAATATGCATGGAACACTGAAGCCCAATATTAATAATGTACTAGAACAAGTGGACACCATGAAGCATCACACAACAGACTGTCAGATGCATATCCCATAGCATGCCTAGGGCAATAGGCACATAGACTGGAAATGGAATGACCAGGGTGTCAGTAAGACATAACAGACTGACCAGGGCACCACCATGTATTAATAACTGATATGGGCATGACACTGAATGATTCCAAACAATCAACTCAAAAGTAGAAGATGACAACCCAGATGGAGTTGGACACCCACTGCCAACTCAGTCTGCATCACAATGTTACTGCAGGATATCCTTGGCAAAAGAACAGATAGTAGAATAGGTCAAACTCAACCTGCTGTAACAAGGCATGTGACACTTAAAGCAAAGCAAAGCTGTAAGCAGTTGTTAAAATAGTTAGCTGCAAAGCAAGCATGGACAATGAAGCAGGAGTCTAGCAAAATATGGAGCTGTAACATTAATGGTATGTAGAAACCCTGGCATGTGGTCATTCTTGCTTGCTGCCTCTGCAAATCAGCTGATTGTTCTCTACTTCACCAGGTGATAAAAAAACAAAAAAATAAAAAGAAACCAGTCCATTAGATACGCCTTCCATATTGCTGAACGAGACTATCTACCTATGTATAAGCAACCATGAGTCACTATCACTTACTGTAGAACTCTGGCTCCCTCTGTCTACCCTTCTCTTCTCATTGACTAAGAAGGCCACAGTGGCCACTGTAGGTGACCTTATCAGTGGCAGCACTGATCCTTTGTGGCATCACTTATTACCTCGATAAGTCAGTGCCAGGCCTTCATCTTGTACTAAGGTCTCTCATTGGAGTCTCCATCCAGGCCTCCTGGGGCTTCTAATGTTTATTTATTTATTTATTTATTTTACATTTGTTGACCGGGCTAGTCTAACTGGATACATGTCCATTTTCAGTAGAGGCCGGGAAGAAAAGCTCCAGACAAACATTAAAAAACATTAAAAGATTAATAGAGGATTTACAGAAACAAATATAAACAGTAGTAATTGTTACATAAAAACATTGAAACCAAATAAAAATATAGAAAAAAATTGATTAAAAATTTTTTTTTTTTTAACAGAGGATGAACTACTCTTAGTAAATGTAGCATAATGAAAATCGTTTAAGGGTAGTCTACTAAAAAGGTATAATATATTTGTAAACATTGCAATTATATGCAAACCTTAGTATAAAGGAGCATTATAGGAAGGTTGAAGTGGAAGTAGGTTGAAGAAAGAAAAAGTTAGAAAGCAAAAAAAAAAGGAGAGCGGTTATATACATAAGAGGGGTAAAAGGGTGAAAGTGGACCCAAGGAAGTAGGAAGATAGAAGTGAAAGAGGAAGCAATTTAGTCAGGGTTTGTGCAGGGGCACAACCAGTGTGATTTTAGGTGAAGTTTGAGTCTTAGTTTAAAGAGAAAGAGATGGTAGTAGAGTTAGGTCTGTAGGTAGAAGGTTGCAATGTTTGCCAACAGTGTTTGAGAAAATGCTATCACCTGACAAGTTATTAGACTTTGTAGTACAAACAAGTAATCTACTTGAGGAGCGAGTGAAGTTAGATTAGTATAGGGGGTGATAAGGTTAGCAAGAATAGGAGTATTTTTAGGTTGATAAAAGATTTTGTGAGCAATGATGAGTTGGGAAAATGTAAGCAAGCTAGGTAATTCAAGCCAGTTGAGCTGCTTAAGATTAAGACAATGGTGTGTCATATATGGATTGCTGGTAGCAAACCTGGCGATATTGTTATAGGTGTGAGAAATTTTTGGAGGTTAGTTCTTTTTAGATTAGTATAAATTGATGAAGCATAGAGAAGTGTAGAGATTAAGTGAGAGTGGGCAATCTGAGGAGTAAGGAAAGGTTTGATTCTGTATAAGGAACCAATTTTTCTGTTCACTGCTTGTATGGTGTTGTTAATGTGTATATCATAGGTGAGGTTGTTGTCGATTGTGACTCCTAGAAGTTTGGTAGATTGTTCAGGCGTTATCAGGGTGCCTTTGCTAGATACAATAGAGAGATCAATAGGAGAGGACCTACTGGTAGGTGGACATAGTAGAACTTGAGTTTTTGGCATTCAAAAGAAGGCAACATTTTAGGAACCATTCTTCAACCATGTTAAATACTTTTTGGGTTATGTAGCGGAGGTCTGAGGTGGAGTTAGCAGAGCATATAAGTGTGGAATCATCGGCATATTGAATACAGGTGGCTTCTGGGACTGCTATGTGAAGGTTGTTGATAAATAGTGAAAAAAGAAGGGGTCCCAGAATTGAGCCCTGGGGGACTCCTATGAAGACTGGTAGGAGGGATGATAGTTTATTTTGCCAGAGAACTGCTTGTTGCCTATTGTTAAGGTAAGATTTGAACCACTGAATAGCTGGGGGATCGAGAGCAAGAAGTTCAAGGGTATTTATAAGAAGGGGATGGTTGACCATATCAAAAGCCTTTGACAGGTCAATGAAAAGAGCAGAAGAGAGGGTGTTGTTATTACGGTTTTTATTGATGGTATCAGTGAAGGATAGAAGGGCAGTGGTGGTGCTGTGAAATGGCCTAAAGCCATGTTGGCAAGTGGCCAAAATATTGTGTTTCATTAAGTGGTTAAGTAACTGATGGTGAATACATTTTTCCATGACTTTAGCTAAGGGTGAAAGAAGAGCTATTGGTCTTTAGTTAGAATAGTCAGTGGATTTACCACCTTTATGAAGTGGGATGATATGGGAGACCTTCCAGATTTCAGGGATGATACCTTCATTAATGGTTCTATTTAGTAGGATGGATATGGGAAAGGCAATGGATTTTGCTGCTATTTGCAGATACTCAGCAGGTAATTGGTCTGCTGAGGGGATAGAAGGCTTAAGCTTTAGGAGGATTTTGTAGATAGAGTTAGTAGAGATAAGGTGAAATGTGAAAGTTGGTAGAGGTATAGAACTATGGGAAGGTTGCCTCATATTCTCAGTAGAAAGCTGGCTTGCTAAGGACTGGATGGTCTCTGTAAAGTAGGTGTTAAAATTATTCGCAGTTTGAAGTGGGGTGTTTTGATCAGCATCATGAGGAGATGGTGTACTACAGTGACCAGGTTTAAGGAGACTATTGATGCTTGACCAAAATTTCTGAGGTTGCTTTTGGTGAGTTTGTTGAAGCTTGCTATAGTAGTTCTTTTTGTCAGATAGTATAGCCTTTTTTGTCATATTTCTCAATTGTCTAAAGATTTGCCTATCAGGGGAGGTTCTGTTAGTTCTCCAATTATGCCAATCTTTATTTCTATGTAGTATTTTATTCTTAGTCTCAAGTGTTAGCCATGGGGCTGGTTTGAATTTTACTCTAATAGATCGTAAGGGTGCATGCTTATCTAGGATAGCAAGAAATTGAGAGTTAAAATATGTGACAGCTTCATCGAGGGGATGGGTTTTAACAGGTTTCCAATCGCAAGCTCTAAGTTAATTTTGGAAGAGTTCAGGGTTGAAGTGTTTCTTAGACCGAATTGTTCTATAGGTTGGAGTGATGAAGATATCATTTTTTTGTCTTATTATGTAAGTAAGCATATGATCACTAAGATCGTCTGGTAAGGTACCTACCTTATAAGTACTTGGGTCTTTATTTGTGAGTATCCAGTCTAAGGTACTCTCTTTTTTGTAGGTTTATTGATTCTGGTCGTTAGGTTGATTGTTTGAGTAAAACCATGGAGATTAATGTGAGTGGAGGGGTTAATGGTATTAATGGTTTTCCAGTCATTATTAAAGTCACCTAGTACTATTGTTTCCTGTGGGTAAGTTGTAGACAGCCAACCAATAATTTCTTCAAAAATTATGTTGTTATTACCAGGGGGTAAGTAGAGACAAATTATATAGAGGGATTTTTTAGGGTTAATCTGCAGTTTAGAGATAAGGATTTCAGCTTTATTTTGCAAGGGTAGGATGTCATTAATAGAGGAGATCTGTAGTCCATTTTTGTAAAGGAGTGCAACTCCTCCTCTCTTACGCTTTAGGCGGTCCTGCCTCAGAATGTTGTAGCCAGGAGGAATTATTTCATTATCCTTGATTCCTGGCTTTAACCATGTTTCTGTGAGGCAGAAAATGTCAATTGAGTGAGTATCAAGTAGAGCATGAATGTAGGCAATTTTGTTATTTACACTGCGAGTATTTAGGTGCGCTATTAGTAGGGAGTTAGTAAGTTTATTTAGACTAGTGGGATTTAGGTCAGATGTGCAGTGGTTATTTAGTGAAGCTGCTATGGTAGGGCCTGGATTAGGGTGTATGTCCCATCCCTTAAAAGATGCTTTATGGATGAGGATATGGGGTTATGTGAGAAGTTTATGAGAAGTTTCCATTTCTTTGTGTTCAGGTTCAGAAGCTTTATATGGATACATCAATGGTATTGTGGTGACAAATAACAGGGAGAGGAAATGATGTTTATGTGTTTGTGGGAGTAGACTATATTTGTTGTGGTAATGTGTTTTGGAGGGAGGTTAGTGAGGAATAGATTGGGTTTCTCATAATGGGTGAGGAGGTAGGCAGAGGTTAGGATAGGTAAGAAGATAGTTAGAAGTGAGAAATTGAGAGTGGGGACTTTTGATATAGGATGCATGCTTAAGAGAATGACAATATGAAACTTCTGTTGTGTGGTTGGAAAGGGGAATAAGAGGGCCAGTTAGGAAAAGCAGGAAGATCTGTAGGAAGAAAGGAGTAAAGCTGGTTGGGGGTGAAACAAATAGCAGTAGAGAGTACTAGTGACAGAGTTTTGGGAGGAAGGTGTGGTTAAGTGGAGGATGTAGAATGGTTAACAAGTAGGTGGGATGAGGAAGGGGTGTGGCTTAGTGAGTATAAAGGTAGGACCACTGGGGGTGGGTGAGATTTGGGGGTAGGGTAGGGAAGCGGAGCGGGCAGACACAAGTGAATGAGGAGTTGAGAGGAGACAATCAGAAATGCAGGTAGCTTTAGGTAAGTATGTAAGAGCAGTAGGAGGGAGGGTTTGGTAGGATGGAGGATATCCAGAAATAGGAAAGTGAAGTATAGTGTCAGGGGAAGAATCTAGAGAGGGGTAGTGAGTGCTGAAAGGGATAGACTGAAGGGAAAAAAAGAGAGATATAATAAAATGTCACATAACATGTAGAGGTTATGTTATAAATAAGGAAGGATTTTTGCCTCTTTCATGCAGCATGTGGGAAACTTCCCTGGCTTAGGCATTTTGGAAGCCATAGCCACTTCACAGATTGCTGTCCAAAGGAAAATATTAGCATGTTCCTGTCAACATACATTGTGGGTGTCACATGATGCACATTCATAGGCAGTAGGGCAGTGCAAAAAACACCAATGCCACCATATAAGCACACATCTCTAGACTAAAGGTATCAGCCCTGAACAAATCAAGTTCTTGGCTACAGCTGCAGTGTAGCAAACCTTGGAGCTGTGACAACGTAAGAGGCCTGTGGCGCCATACAGGTGACTGACCTGCTCATAAATGTGCAGACTGTTCTGGAGTCTCATTTCATTCGCATGCACAAGTATGAACTTCATCATAAAGTCATGGGCTGGAATACTGTGCATTATTCAAAGATATTTAGTCTAAATTGTCTCATTAACATAACTGATATGCTTAAAACCCTGAAACAGCACAATAAAACCAGCCATTACAAATGTAATGCTCAACATGCTTTCCATTTATTTTTCAGAAATATGGAGTGGAACAGAATTATTTCCATTGGTCTACAATGGGAAAGACTGATTTGCCACTGCTGTGACAAGTGTAACCAGGCCAGTGACAAGTGGGGAGGCTGACCGGATAACTGTAAAAAAATTTTTGCTGTTAGGGGAGGGTGGGTTCTCCATATATACTTGCTGATAGCAGGTGTGGGGATTACAGGGAGAGCTGTGATGAACCTCTACAGTAAATAACTACATTCGTATACAGATTACAAAAGTATGGAAATCTCTTGCTGTAAGGATTTACAGGTGCTAGAAAGGTATGGACAGTAAATGGATAAATGTACACTGTTATTTTTAATGGGGCTGCTTCATAGCGACTTACTAAGAAGAAGGTGGAAAGCACAGAGAAGGATGCAATGATGAATTTGAGAGGACAGGGCTTATATGCAGGTAGAAGTAGCCCACCAAAGTATTTCCTATTGAGCTAAGTGAGGAGACATAACACCTCTGGTTTGAATCTAAAAACAGAATGTGTTGTGATACAAAAAATCTGCATTTGTGGGTCATATATGAAGCATACTGGACACGGAGAGATATGGATGGCTCACTGGACAACTGATACTGGAAGGAGGTGAATATGTGAAGCACAAGGTGCTTGTGCTTTCATGGGAGTTAAGTATATTCTGCTGACAGGATGCAAAACAATACACAGTCTGTCCCCATGCTGTCCTACTGGTATGCTCTGGGGAACTGTCCTGTAATACTGCAGTATGATAAGCATGGCACCCTCTAGCAGAACAATTTCCATATGGGTGTGTATCCATTACAAATGGTGTGATGCATATTTTATGTCCACTCACTGACCATAGCTGTATGTCTACATTTACAGGGAGAAACATTGTACCTAAGGGCAAAAAGCACCTAGAGATGTTATCCCATGCAGAGCATAATGTGTTACTACAGGCCATCCAGGAGCACAGACAGCAGATACTAGACACAGAGAAGAGAGTCAAAGCCTTCTGTGAATTTGTGCGTGTGTGTGTGTGTGTGTGTGTGTGTGTGTGTGTGTGTGTGTGCAAACCACCCTCATATCCATGGATACATTTTTGTTGCTCCTGTCTGGGAAGGCTGAAAGTGCCCTGATACCTGACAGTCATGGATGTGGAAGCTGATCTAGGTGTACCAGATTGGTTTTTGCTTATGTTAGTAACACATTTTAGTGGCAGACCTGTGGCTTGAGCTTGGGGATGCCCAACACCACCATATCTTCTCCACAAGCATATCTAGGATGTTGACAAGAAAGCATACCATCAAGGTATATTGGTTTACATTCTTTTTGTGGCTATTATCTCCACTACAAATGCATCAAAGGGAAGGAGCACTTTCACACATTGGTAATGCTACACATGGGTGTTTATCTGCCTGCTTTCACTACTGCTACAGTTATAGGGTCCTTTGCCATAGAACAGGACAAAACTGCTGCTAGTCCTGCATCAAATACTGAGGATGATGGTAGCCTTAAAGTGGCATAGTCTGATTGCATAGTGCAACTGTCAGAAATGGTGGCTATGGAAGACGCAATACTATACATGCCCAGTAAAAGGACTCTGTTGTCTGTAGAATCCACCACATTCATGTAGAGCTCATGAAAGGAAGAGCATAACCAGTACTTCTACTCAGAGATTGCGCTAGTTTCCTGTCCATGCCCATGTAGTGGCCATTGGTACTTACATGGTAGTTAGAGGGTGTTTCCTCTTGGGTAACTGGGGATGATAGTTGGGAGAAACTGCACCTAAATTTAATGGCCAACAAATTAACTATATCTTCCAGTTCAGTATACAGAGTTTTATTTATTATTAGTTCAACACACTAGACTGCGGTGGTGGTGCTGCGGTAGCGTTGTTGCCTCACAGTAAGACGCTGTCCGGTTCGATTCTCAGCTAGAGAATCTTCTGCGTGGAGATATGCGTGAATGGGCGTACCTTCTTTGAAGGTTGTACGTCAGGGCTGGTAACTCGGCACGTAAAAATCAACTACCAGTCATTAGCGGACCGGAGTTCCACTGTGGCGACCCCTAACGGGGAAAAGCCGAAAGACACAAACATTAGTTCAACACACTCTTTGATGTTCCTTTAAGGTTGCATACATAACTGAAAAAAAATGCCTTATGGCTGCCCTTAGCCTGGAAGAGTATTTTTGCCTTGAAATTGACTTTGGTGAACTTGATTAGTTCCCTGAGTAGCTTGTTGAGATGGATAAGGGAGTATTCTTAACTACTGGCATGGCCCTTCCTATTTTTGGACATGATTTTCTTTCTTTTTTCATACAAACTAGTTGTACGGGCGGCTTTTTTCTCAAGTTTGTCCTAAGTTTATTTCTATTTGGTACTGCTGTTTCTATGCAGTTGTTTACACACTTGTACAAGATTTTTGTAAACACTTCCACATAGGCCACAGTTTTCTCTGAGTTTGTGGGGAGCTTGGAATGTAACTATGCCATCACTTAATAGGACGTAGTTTGTCTTGGAAAAGTTCTTAAAGGTTCTGAGGTTTGCTGGGAGTTATATTTATTTCAAAGTTGACTGCTTTGTGATCTGGTCTGTCCAGTGAGGATATTATACTGGGGGTCTATATCAGAATCACAAACGTTCACAATGTTGAATCTGACATTGTCGCCATGTAAACAGCGAAACCACAGAACATTGAAGAGATAAACGGAAATCTCCATAAAGGGAGATTTCCGTTTACTTCAATGTAGTGCGGTCTCGGAGTTGGAATATTTAAGTAGTGGGTGGTGTGGGGGGTGCAGCGGGGCTTTCCCCCCTGCTTAAAGTGAGTAGGTCTATTTTTTGACTTTTTGTGATGTTTTATTAGGTGTTCGATGTTACCGGACTTCGACGATATGGTGTCGATCATATCGTATTCGAAGTTCAGTAACTTCGAGCATCTAATATAAACCCTTATACTGGGGAGTGTGCAACATTCCCTCATAGCTGTGAATAACAGAACAAGGATATTTACACCTCTAATAGGTGAGCAGATTAGCTGTTCCAGGATGTTTGCATTGACAAAATCCAGGAATCTTTGAACCTGTATGTTAGTGGTTATGTATGCATCCCAGTTTATGGTAGGATAGTTGAAATCTCCCATGAATGTGGTGTTGGGCTGAATGGTGAGTAACACCAGTAGATTTAGTTTCATAGCATGGTTATTCTGGGACATAGAGGGGGACCTATATATAGCAAGGGTATGGTATGGGACTTTACCTAAAGTTAGTTGGACCTGGGGTAGCTCAAGCAAATTATTTTGTTTGACGGAACTTGTGATTTTTAGGTAGATTGCTATACTAACACCCTTTGTCCCATCTTGTGCAGTAGCTTTTCTAAATGTGTGGAAGGCATTATAACCTTGCACTGCCAGGTTGCCTTGTATGCCTTTAAATACTGTCTCAATAACTGCAAATATATCAACACTGTCAAGGGTGAGGAGCACTTCCATGGAGTGGAACTTCCTGTTGAGACCCACAGCACTGAGCAGTAACACCTTTAGTTTTCTTGAGTAGACTATATTATGTTTTAAGGTTTATCAGGATGGCTTTATCTAAAAAAGGGAATATATGGATTAGTGATGTTTTGGTCAATGTCCAAAAGCCTAGAGGGGACAGGTGCAGGCCATCCCTGGCAAACAATGTGGTCTGTTGATCATGTCCTCCCAAGCTGACAAATACTGGACCCCCTTAGAATGACACCAGTAACTAAATCAATTGTTGAAGTCAAGCATCTTATATTTATATTGTTGTAATATGCTTGATGAAGGTGGAGTGCTGCTCAGTGCTAGGCTTATATCTGCCTAGGCACATCATCTGAAAGCTCTGTCATCTCAGGTCATTAACACCCACATGAACTATGAGTCCTACTGCTATTTGTGGTTCAATGCCCTGAGTGCATGTTATGTCTGGCAGATCCTTGCCACTGATAGGTAACTGACCATAACTGTCTCTTTTCTCAGCCTTGTGAGTGGTGCATCAGTGTGCCTCACAACAGAGTCTCTAGTGACCAATATATTGGGTTGTATGGTAGTGTGCCTTAAAGGCTGAGAGCTAGAGACATTGTGGTATGTGGTTTTAGGTGTCCTGAGGAATGTTGTCTTTGTAGAATCTTTGTGAGGTTGCTAAGGAGAACATCTGGGAGACCTTTGAGCTTTGGGTAGATTACACTTAAGAACCTCAGCATATATGAGTTTATATGTCTGATCCATAATAGGTGTAGTGTGTGTGTGCGTATTACTGCCAAACTGTTTGGAGATATCAATGTCTGTATGCAAGATCTTTGCTTCCAAAAGCATAGTGTAATTACATCTCTTGCATACTGTGTCAGTCTACTTAAGAATAAAGTAGCTGACGGTAAACATGAGACAATTGCTACATTGGTTTAGGATGCCCACTTCAACCATACTGGCTGTAAAGGCAGTAGTAAAGTGCACATCTGTGGATGCAGATCCTCTTTTTTGTGATCTATGAGGGGTGGTGCAGGAGAAGTTTATAATTAACTAAATTGGGAGTGCTTGGGGTGGGGGAGAGGTCTACAGTTAAGCAAAAGCAATGCTCTTGGGGGTGATGCTTCTCAGCAGGCAAAATAGCAGGGGAAGTTTTATATAGACAATTACAACTCTAGGTGCCTACATTTATACATGGCAATGCAAACCACCACTGCACAGCTCAGCAGAGGTTATAGGAGATTAGTCAGAGAGGAATCCAATCAGTAAATGGTAAAAGTGGAAAATGTGTGTGTGTGTGTGTGTGTGTGTGTGTGTGTGTGTGTGTGTGTGTGTGTGTGTGTGTGTGTGTGTGTGTGTGTGTGTATATGTATATATACATATATATTTTAGACTCATCCTACAGCAATTCACAATTATCTTGTTATTGTTAGTGATATTACAAGACTAAGGTCCTCAGACTAAATAAAATGCAAACAGTAAAAATGTAGTAGAAATATAATAAATGAGGCTGAGATCTTTTAGCAATTCACAATTCTCTCACTATTGTGAGTTATGCTAGAAGATGAAATTCTAGACGAAATTCACTGTACTGTATTATAACGTGTTTCACATATACAGATACAAGCAAGCAGGCAGACAGACAGATAGACAGATGCACACACACAACACAGGTGTGTACTACTTCTGTCAAGCAGCTCTATGGTTGTCTGACTGTGGTCAATAGACAGCAGTGATCAGTTGCTATCACATGCAGATAACTTCTCCCCAAGAATAACCACTTTGTCTCTTGAGTATATCTGAACAATTCGACTGCTATTAAAAGAAAAGCATTTTGTTCATAATAAACAGGAGTGCTAGACTTGAGTAATGAACTACAAGACGAAACACGATAGGATGCGTTGACAAACTTAATTACCAACAAATAAGAAGTTTCTAATTAATGGAACATGAAACCCTGACTAAAAGCATGTAATTAGTGGAAGATGATCACAGAAATATACGTATTCATCCCCATTCATTTCATCATCTAATAGACAAAATAATGGCAAACAGATCTGCTTCCATAGTTCTGTACTGTCACAGAAATGCATTGCTGTTACAATATAGTCTTTGCTAGTTGTCATATGCACACTGCAGATACACTGCATTCTTACGGGAAGCAGCATTTAATGTGTGCTTTGTCTAGCCCCCTGTATTCACCCTTCCCATATTCTAGTAAGCTTTTGTTTTTCTCAAAAGAGATCATTTGTTGCTGTGTGCAGTGCATGCTGCTAACACTGTCTGCAGAGTGAATTATTTGGTTTCATTCACGAGCTAATGTTGCATTTGCTGATCACAGTTCATTTCCACCAGAATCTGATGGTCTAAAGTACATTTAAGAAAAACAAAGCAATCGGTTCTGTAGCAGTCTATAATGATAGTAGTATTAAAAATAAATTATACAGTTTCTTGACAGTATTTTTAAAGCAAATAAAAACCTGAAATCAAATACAGTACATACTGACAGAACTAACATCTCCTGCCAGCAATTTGTCTATAACTAATGAGAGGTCACTGCTAGGCATTGAAACTGGTCACATCTAACAAATGAAGCCAGCATAACTTGCAATATAAAATATCTATGAGCCATGATGTGTTACTTTTGGGGCTGGGAGGGAAGGGCGACAACATAACAATGAGTAAAAGATTTCCGACTTCTCATTTAAAGTAAGGATTATTTTGTTTTGATATGTTTATAATAATATTTTCTCTAGTACATTAATTTACTAAAGGTATTTATCCGTAAAATGATCACACAGTGGATAATTATTTTTATGTTAAAACTAAGATTTTGCAGTTTTAAAATTAAAATAAGGGAATACTGAATTATCTCCTATAGAACAGACACACTGTTACCAGGCATTAAGATAACTCTGGTCCTGCTTTAACAAGGTTAAAATCTGATGGCAAGAAAATATGAAGAATAAAAAATTCCCTTTAAATAGTCTGAAAATCTGCTTCAACTACAGACATAAAAATCTTTTACAAAACTTTGGAAGTTCAGCACATAGCTTCAGAGATTGTTATTAGGCTAATGACTCAAGGAGCCTTTCTAAGTTTGGGCAAGTATTCCCAAAAGAATAATGATATCCTGCATCCAAATAGGACATTGAGGAGCAGGCATTTATAAGTTACTTCTGTCCATAAGGGACATGGGTGCCAGGCCAGGTGTAAATTTCCTATTCCCCATCCACTAGTCTGCATTGTGCTTAAACTGGGTAATAGATTAACTCAGCATCACATGGATGGAAAGCCTGTTCCATAGGAGGGACAGCAATTGGGGCACTTATCTGTCTCTCCATTATGTTCTGCTTATATCACAGCAAAATTCAGGTCCCTAGACCTTGTATTTCTGGTACTCTTTGAGTTATGAATATGTAGGACATTCATAAGTGTGGGGTTTGTGGATGCTTTGCAAGCCAGGCATAGATCACCCCTAAGCAATCTATAGGAGACTGAGTAGAGGGAAAGGGCTTTAAGTTGCTCTGCATAAGGGATATTTGTTATGCCTTGTATTATTCTTGTAAGAAACCTGTGGAGTCGGTCTAGTTGCTGCATATGTCTGGTCAGGTACACACCAAAGGGAGCATTGTACTCTATGATTGGTTTGATAAGGATGGAGTACAGTGGAATAATGACATCTTTGGACCTAGATACCATGCCAAAGATGCCATGACCCTTACTTATGAGTTGTGCAACATAAAAGGATTTCCTCACCACTATGGTCACATGGTGGGAAAGGTAAGGCTACTGTCTATGTGTGTACCCAAATGCCTGACCACTGGGTCAACTCTTAGATGTGTATTATCAACATGGTAATTAGCTGGGATGGTTGATTTCCCAAAGGGTACAATTGTGCATTTCTCAGCATTGAGTTTAAGACTACAGCTTCGGCATCATTTATTAGTCAGAGATAGAACTTCCTGAAGAATGCTAGTGTCTGCAGAGGAGTTGATGATAATCTCCAGTTTGCAATCATCTGCAAACTTAGTCAGCTATAAACCTTCAGAATTTGCTTCCATTTCAGAGAAATAGATAACAACAGGAGCGGGGCTAATGCCGAGCCCTGGGGGACTCCACTAGTGACTGGCCTCTTGGTGGAGATGGCCTCATGTATTTTAACCTCCTTGGTCCTATCAGTGAGCCAGATGACTATCCAGTGGGTGATAAAAGGGTTTATACCTAAATTGGTGAGCTTGTCTATAATGTCCGAATGGGGTATTGTATCAAAAGCCTTGGCCAGATTGAGGTAAGCTGTGTGCACAGGCTTATCATCATTCAATGCTTTGGTGACCATCTGAAAAAATCCACCAGATTTAATAGGCACGACCTTCCCTTAACAAAGCCAAACTGTGATGGTTCCAGAATTTGCAGGTTACCTATGTCCTCATTTATCATGTCCATGATGATTCTTTCCATGGCCTTACTTATGAGTCTGGTAAGACTTATGGGCCTGTAGTTACCCAGATCAGTGGTTGGACCTCCTTTGTGCAGAGGAATGAATGCAGTCATCTTCCATTCTTTGGGTACAAAACATGATTCAAGGCTCCAGTTGAAAAGTGATTCAAGTGGAAAAGAAAGGTGATGTTCCATGCTATTTATTAAACATCCCAGGATATTATTGGGGCCCATCAATGCAGTGTCTTTTGCCTCGGAAAGTGCATTAATGACCTGTTCTCTAGTAATAGTTGGGGGATTATGTTATGTGGCATTTCCTTTGGACTATCGAGGGGGAGTTGAACTGAACTGAGTGAGCTGAACCTCATACTCTCCAACCCATACAATATAGCTAGTCTCACTACTCTCTTGTAGACCTTCCCTTTCACTCTTACTGGTACCCATCTGTCACAAATAACTCCTGACACTCTTTTCCACCCAGTTCATACTACCATATAATTAATTTCTCATTTTCTTCACAATACAGCTTCTCTGCACTTACATACAAGGAACTTCTCACTTGTATAATGTTATTTTTTTTCATTATATGTTGGATTTCAATGCTCCATTTTCACCACTCCTTTAAGTACTTATATTAATCATCTTAATACTATTTTACATTTAGCATTTACTCATTCTGAAGCACATGCATATCACATTGACCAAAAATTCCTTGGCTACATCTTTTCTACATTATTTGTCACATTTAGTCCTTTTGGAAGATTCTCTGTAGTGAGTGGTTTCTTCCACTGCCCAGTATGCATGGGATACATTTGGAATGTCGAACATGCTGAATGTTGAATGCAAGAAGTTTGATGCCAGCACATTAAAAACACAGAATGTTGACTTATTTTCCAAGATCACTGTACAGCTGGGATGTTTTTTCCTCTTTCCCCACTGTAGTGCAATCTCAGAGTTTTTATATATAAGTTGCAGGGTGTATTTAATTGGTGTATGATGTCAATATGCTGTGCTTCAATTTTCTTTTTTTTTTCAATAATAAATCTGTATTCTTTTCCAGTTGTTAATACAATACTACAACATATGTACATTATATACATGAATGCTTCCAACAGTTACATAAGATCATTATACATTAAGATAACATTCTAAAAAGGTATTAAAAAAGAAAAAAAAAATCTGGTATCAATATAAGGCTTATCTATACTAATCTCCATATTAAGCATGTACTTCCCAGGGAAAAGTGGATTAGAACATTAAGCTAACACAATGTTAAACATTTGCTCCCATATTTTTGTATTATTTATATTTTTCTTATGATCTTTAATTAGTAATTTATGTGCTAAAATATGTTTTATCGCTACACTTTTAAAGTTTTCCCATGAAGTCTGAGATGGATTCAGCCAATTTGTAGCATGCTTCAATTTTCTAACATTGACCTTCTTGCATTCAACATTCAGATAATTCAACATTTTGAATCTATTCCATCTGCAAAGACCTACAAGCTTTGCCAAGCAGTCATCTGTCAACAGCATCCTGATTTTCCTTTTTTAGTAATGTCTTCTACTTTTTTTAAACTATTATTATTGATGTGGTACACAATATAATTTCCTTTTTTTATTCAAATTATTTGATTTTATTTATTATGTATTTATTTTATTTTATTTTATTTTATTGTACATTTGTTTACTGGGGGTGTCCTATTGAGCCAGTGGCCTTTTTTCCAGGAGAGGCCCAGGGGAGAAAAGCTCCATTACAAAAACACATTATAAAAAATACAAGAAATTGATAAGAATCAAGAATACATAACTTTGGTAAATCTAGGTAGTAAATAGTTTATAAATAATCAACAAATACTGAGAGAGTAATATAAAGTGGAAAATAAAAGAAAGCAGACAAATAGACTAGCATGTAATAGCTTGTGCCATCATAGACAAATGACTGATCAGTAGATCAGTATCATGGTTTTGCTGGTAAATATTTATGAGATACATGTATGGTATATGAACAAGAATACAGCTGATTGTTGCTATGCTAATGTTACTTGTTCTAAACAGTGATAGCTAAGGCAATATTGAGGTGAAGTACAAGAAGGAGGGAATATGATGAAACTGTACAAAGCTTGAGCAGTGGTGAGCTTGAGACAGGTAGATAGAAATAGGAGCAGTGGTGAGCTTGAGATAGGTAGATAGAAATAGGAGCAGTGGTGAGCTTGAGATAGGTAGATAGAAATAGGAGCAGTGTTTAGCTTGAGATGGGTAGATAGAAATAGGAGCAGTGGTAAGCTTGAGACAGGTAGACAGAAATAGGAGCAGTGGTGAGCTTGAGATAGGTAGATAGAAATAGGAGCAGTGTTGAGCTTGACATAGGTAGATAGAAACAGGAGCAGTGGTGAGCTTGAGTTAGGTAGATAGAAATAGGAGCAGTGGTGAGCTTGAGTTAGGTAGATAGAAATAGGAGCAGTGGTGAACTTGAGATAGGTAGATAGAAATAGGAGCAGTGGTGAGCTTGAGTTAGGCAGATAGAAATTGGAATTCCATGAGACAAGGGATAGTCTGGATGTTAGAATTTAGTAAGTAAAGAGATAATTTGATTGCAAGAACAAGGAAGGACAGAATGAGCAGCCTGTATTATGCAGGAGCAAAGCTAGTTTTTGGTAAGGTGTTCCTTAAGCAGTAGTTTACATTTTTTTACCAGGAAAATCCAACTAGACACAGGTCCTTTTTCAGCTGAGGCCCGGGGAGAAGAGATCCACATTTACAACAGAATAATTGTACAAAATTTCAAAACATTACAACAGAGAACTAACACATGTATACCGAGTAATTCATACAGTAAATTCTTAAAACAGCAGTTTTAGACATAGTAGACCAATGCTAATACACATTTCTAATAGCAGTAAATACTAATATTTCTATCTACCACAAACCTTTATGTATGTGCATAACTATGGAGGGAGAACACAGGTGAATAACATTATATTATCAGGGAGAGATAATAGTAAAGCAATAATAGACTAGTTACTAATTGACAAAAGTTGCAGGAAGTTTTGGGGGCAGAGAATGAGTCAGACTAATTACTGTGAAGGAATGGGTGGGTGTGGAAGATAAGGAGAATATGGAAGAGAGGATAGAGGAGTTGGATAGTGAGGGGGTGGGTTGCAGGAAGGAACTCAGAAGATGTCTTTCTATTCATGTTATGGTAAGATTTTATAAAACTATTCTTTATCCAGGATTGGTGCATAAGCATAGATTTGTTTTCAATAAATGTGATTTGAGTCTTTTTTAAACTACAGAGCATTTGTAGTTGTCTGTATATCTACTGGCAATGAGTTCCAGATTTTGGCTATGCATGTTGAATAGAGGGGATCCCCAGCAGCGTTATTGGATTTGGGAACTTTTAAAAAGGACTTATTATTTGAGGGTAATTAGTGGGTAGTAGTGTAGGGGAGTAGAAGGTTTTGCAGAGCAGGGTTTTTTCAGGGTGATTTATAAGTGTATGGGTCAAAGTAAATTGGTTATAAGTTAAGAGCTGAGGTAGTCTAGCCAGTTAAGTTGTTTGAGTGCAAGGCAATGGTGTGTTCTAAAGTTGGAGTCTGTTGCAAATTTTGCTATCTTATTATAGCAGGTATCTAATTTTGCTAGGTCTGATTTTTTGTAGGTTTGTCAGAATGGGTGAGGCATGTAGGACTGTGAAGATCAGGTATGTTTTTGCAATGGTGGACTTTGTGCTATTGGTTAGGTGTTGCATAGTTCTGTAAAGAGTACCAAGTTTTTTATTTATTTTCTTGACTGTTTGGGTTATGTGTAGGTTGAATTTCATAGCATTGTCAGTAACAATACCCAGAAGTTTAAGAAACGACTCAGCCAGTATATCCAAAGAATTTATTTTATAGTTCCAACAATTGATGTTTTCCAGTGCCTCGGCATAAGCCTTTTAACAGAGTATAACAAAACCCATTTCTCATTCCTTTATATAGTAAAAAACTATTCTAATAAAACAATTAAAAAACACTTAATTACAGCAGCCATTTCCAATCAAGCTCTCTATTTAACCCCTTAGGGTGTAGAGTGTCAAATTTTAAAATAAACAGTGCTTCTTTCCATTGTAGTTTATTCTTCAAGCACATACCTTTCACACAGTGTACTTTTTCCAAAATTGTGCCTGTTAAATTCTTACCATCACTGTTATGATATTTTTTAAAATGAAAGCCTAAAGGGCTTTCTACCTTTTCATTTTTAATATTTCTCAGATGTTTTAAGAACCTGACTCGAAAACTCCTTTTGATTCACCTATGTAAAATAAATTGCATTCACATTTCATAAACAATACCCTCTGTTTTACAGCTAAAATTACCATTCACATTAAATTTCTTTCCATTTATACAGTCAAAAGAATTTACTGTTTGGTTACATATACTACAATGACCACATGCTTTAAAACCATAATCAGAAATACATTTAGTTAAACTGGCAGCAGAAAAAATAAAATAAGCATGAACTAGCATATCTTTAATACTTTTTCCACGTCTATAAGACACCATAGGTTTTTGAGGTAACAATTCACCCAAGCATGGATCTTGTAACAAATGTGTCCAATAAAACATAACAATTTCTACTAATTTCTCTGTATATGTTCCATATGTTGTAACAAAAAACATTTTATTCACTTGTTGATTATACACATTTTTATCTGATTTAGCCCTATATTTTACTTGTTTATGAGTCTGATTATTAAAATTCAAATTATTTTAGCTTGTTCTACACTTTATACACTATAACCTCTTTTAATAAATTTCTGACAAGTCAACTCAATTTCTAATTCTTTTTGTTGTTCATCACTGGTTAACCTTGAGATTCGTAATAATTCATTATAGGGAAGTGCTGATATTAAGTGTGGAGGATGGCAACTAGTCCCATTAATGAAATTATTCACACCTTCAAATTTATGATGCACTGATGTTACTACCTTATTACCTCTGACATGCAAAAATCAAAAAGGAGTTTTCGAGTCAGGTTCTTAGAACATCTGAGAAATATTAAAAATGAAAAGGTAGAAAGCCCTTTAGGCTTTCATTTAAAAAAATATCATAACAGTGATGGTAAGAATTTAACAGGCACAATTTTGGAAAAAGTACATTGTGTGAAAGGTATGTGCTTGAAGAATAAACTACAATGGAAAGAAGCACTGTTTATTTTAAAATTTGACACTCTACACCCTAAGGGGTTAAATAGAGAGCTTGATTGGAAATGGCTGCTGTAATTAAGTGTTTTTTAATTGTTTTATTAGAATAGTTTTTTACTATATAAAGGAATGAGAAATGGGTTTTGTCATACTCTGTTAAAAAGCTTATGCCGAGGCGCTGGAGAACATCAATTGTTGGTACTATAAAATAAATTCTTTGGATATACTGGCTGAGTCATTTCTTGGACTATTTTTCTGTCTTGGTGGTCTAATATACCTTTATCAATGGCCAGTGATCCTTCTTTCCAAACTCCCAGAATTTTTCGTGAGGAACTGGGAGATACTACTCAAAGAACTTTTGAACAAAATATTCTACAGGTGGGAGAACGTTTGACTGATAGACGTATGAATTCTACATCCCAACTGGGAGAGTCACAGAAGATTTGGGATAAAGTGCTGTTGGATGGATGTCAAAAACGGACTGTTAATCCATTCTCTACTATAGGACAACATCATACTGCAGCTATGTCAGCTGAATTACAAGGTACTGTTAGAAAACTTGAAAGTTTACTTTTTAAAGAAAATGCAACACATTATAACATTATTATCTTACAAAGGTATCTGGAGCTGAATATTACTCCAAAGGGCTTAAGACCTTTCAAAAATCCTTCTACGCCCTTTGATGAAAAAAATGTAGAAGATGTACAGTTTGCAAAAAGATGGGCGATGGCAGCACATCACTGTACAACAGAATGGGTGGCCATCCTAGTCGAAAGAGATTTGTTAAAACAAAAACTGATTAAAAATGACATTGCAAAGCTGTGCTCTAGTTTATGCACTTCGTTGACAGTCCCTAGATTTGAGGGCGTGTTAAAAGATCTTAATGAGAAAGTACCGAGTAAAACTGAGACTTTGATTGACAGAAAAATACACAAATTGCAGAGAGATCTGATGGATTATGCAAATGAGACTGCTTTTACCAATAAAAAACATCTGAAAATCATGGGCGGGTTTTCTGGTAAAAGAATGGTAAAGAAAAAACATGGTGTCTCGTTTGCTTCATCTGAAGCAACAGAAGCTTCAGGAGAATGGTCAGATGAAAATGCAGACTTTCCTTCACTCCCTCCAGCTCAAAAAAGTGAATATATGTATGAACATTTTTATAACAGACCCAATACAAGTGAGAGAGGTCGGAAAAGGGGACAAGCAGATATGACGTGGGGCAGGCAACAACAGAATCAACAGGGGAAAAGGAAAAGATGGTATTAACTTTCTTAAGACTAATGGTGTTAATGACAGGTTAGATGAACCATATGTTTTTAACTTAAGTGGCAGTTCTTTTTCAGATACTGAAATAGCAGTATTAAACTGTGGCATTAAGTTTATTCCTACTGTTGTTTCTAATATGCATACATTTAAAATAGATGTTTTTAAGCTAGTGAGAAAGTTACATCTTTTGTGCTTTTTTTCAAAGTCAAAAGAAAAAAATGTACAAGTAACTAATTCCTTTGATATGGATGATTCTTTGAATGAGACAACTTCTATGGAATTTTTTTCTTGTGATTCTTTTTTTGAGCATGATGAAACTGTGAATGCTTACTGTCTATTACCGACAAATGGGATTAGCATAAAAAGTAACTATATACCTCCTTTTACTAATGAGGCAGTGAAATGTTTTTCCAGCATAGTGAATTATTCTATGCAGGACATTTTTTAAAAAAAGGAAAAAGTGTCTTATAATCTAACTAAAAATAAATGGGAGGCTTTACTTGAAGATGAGATGTAGAAAAGATATTATATTTAAGCCCTCAGATAAAGGTAATAAGTTAGTTATAATGACAGTAGAACAGTATTATAAGATGTGTATGGATAATTTAAATAATGAGGAAGTATATAGAATTGCTATATGGAAGGAATATGAAACAGCCCTGTCAGCATATAATGAACTAATAAATAGGGGGTATAGACTTGGCTATTTTACCAAAAAAGACATAGAGAGGAAATTTTCCATAGAAAATTGTACTATGGCTAAATTTTACTGTCTTCCTAAACTACATAAAGATAGATATAATCCCCTGGGTCGTCCTATAGTGTCTCCTTGCAACTATTTTCTTCATAATATAGGAATTGTGTTGCATGAATTACTTTTACCAAAGGTTGTGCAGTTGTCTTCCTATATTAGAGACACCTTTGACTTTCTGGAGAAAATTAATAAAATTCAGTGGAATGAAAATAGGTACTGGATAGTAGTAGATATTTGTATACTAATATTACACATGAATTAGGGGTGGAAGCTCTTAAATTTCATTTGGGTGAAACTCTACTTACTTACTATACAGTTGATTTAATACTGTTTTGTCTTAAAAATAATTTTTTCGAATTTAATGAAATTCTTTATCAGCAAATTAAAGGCACAGCGATGGGAGCAGTTTTTGCTCCAGTATATGCAAATCTATTTATGGGTTATTTTGAAACCAAATTTCTATATAGAATGTGTTTTTTCAGAAGTCATGTAATAGAATATTATCGTTACATAGATGATTTAATCTTTCTATGTGAAGGGGGTAGTCTAGATGTACATAATTTTATTCATGACCTAGACTGTAATAATTTTGGTATAAAGTTTGATGGAGCTCAGTGGGGAGATAAAGTTACATTTTTGGATGTAAATTTGCATGTTAGAGTTAATAAGGTAGTAACATCAGTGCATCATAAATTTGAAGGTGTGAATAATTTCATTAATGGGACTAGTTGCCATCCTCCACACTTAATATCAGCACTTCCCTATAATGAATTATTACGAATCTCAAGGTTAACTAGTGATGAACAACAAAAAGAATTAGAAATTGAGTTGACTTGTCAGAAATTTATTAAAAGAGGTTATAGTGTAGAAAGTGTAGAACAAGCTAAAAATAATTTGAATTTTAATAATCAGACTCATAAACAAATAAAATATAGGGCTAAATCAGATAAAAATGTGTATAATCAACAAGTGGATAAAATGTTTTTTGTTACAACATATGGAACATATACAGAGAAATTAGTAGAAATTGTTATGTTTTATTGGACACATTTGTTACAAGATCCATGCTTGGGTGAATTGTTACCTCAAAGACCTATGGTGTCTTATAGGCGTGGAAAAAGTATTAAAGATATGCTAGTTCATGCTTATTTTATTTTTCTGCTGCCAGTTTAACTAAATGTATTTCTGATTATGGTTTTAAAGCATGTGGTCATTGTAGTATATGTAACCAAACAGTAAATTCTTTTGACTGTATAAATGGAAAGAAATTTAATGTGAATGGTAATTTTAGCTGTAACACAGAGGGTATTGTTTATGTACTCAAATGTGAATGCAATTTATTTTACATAGGTGAATCAAAAAGGAGTTTTCGAGTCAGGTTCTTAGAACATCTGAGAAATATTAAAAATGAAAAGGTAGAAAGCCCTTTAGGCTTTCATTTTAAAAAATATTATAACAGTGATGGTAAGAATTTGACAGGCACAATTTTGGAAAAAGTACATTGTGTGAAAGGTATGTGCTTGAAGAATAAACTACAATGGAAAGAAGCACTGTTTATTTTAAAATTTGACACTCTACACCCTAACGGGTTAAATAGAGAGCTTGATTGGAAATGGCTGCTGTAATTAAGTGTTTTTTAATTGTTTTATTAGAATAGTTTTTTACTATATAAAGGAATGAAAAATGGGTTTTGTTATACTCTGTTAAAAGGCTTATGCCGAGGCGCTGGAGAACATCAATTGTTGGTACTATAAAATAAATTTTTTGGATATACTGGCTGAGTCGTTTCTTGGACTATTTTTCCTTCTTGGTGGTCTAAAATACCCAGAAGTTTAGTCTGAGAAACAGGAGAGATGGTGGTATTGTTTGCAGATGTGATTTTAAATGGAGATACGGGACCTATAGCTCTTGTGGGTTGTAATATCATAAGTTATGTCTTATTGGGGTTAGAATAAGTTAAGCTTCAGAAAGCCACATTTCAACTGCAGAGAAGGACTGCTGTGTTAGTAGTTGTAGCTGCTGGAGTGATGATATAGGGAAAATTAATGTAGCATCTTCCACATATTGGACTAGGGAGTCATGCAGGGTAGCGGCGTGTAAATTGTTAGTGAAAAGTATGAAAAGGAGGGGACCTAGAATGGAACCTTGTGGTACACTTAGGTTAAAAGGCAGTACAGGAGATACACTTTGTTGCTATTTTCCATCTTGCTGGCACCCTGTTAAGTAGTTTTGAACCAAGTAAGTGTGGATTGACTAAGGTTTAGTTCTAAGAGTACTTCTATAAGTTTGTTATGCGAGACAGTATGGGATACTTTTGATAGATCTAGAAAGATGGAAGATACTATTTTACCGTTGTTCCTATGTTGATTAATGATATTTGTGAAAGTCATTAGGGCAGAAGTAGTACTGTGGTAGGGCCAAAATCCATGTTGGGTTTTGCATAGCAGGTTGTTATCAAGGAGATATTGCATAATCTGCAAGTGGCTGCATCTTTCTACAACTTTAGACAGAGGTGACAGTATAGCTACTGGCCTGCAACTAGACTGTTCTAATAACTTCCCCCCTTTGTGTAGCAGAATGATGTGCAAGGTTTTCCGGATTGTGGGTACCTTTTGTTCAGAGATGGGCGGTTTATTAAGATGGATACTGGGTAGGAGATGGCATCAGCAGCCAATTGAGATATTCAGCTGGTAGGTTATCAGCTGCTAGGGCTGTTGGTTTGAGTTATTTCATTAGCTTTTTATAGTGTTTGTTTGTACAGTTTGGAAATCAAAGGCACTGCTATCTGAGCTTGTTGTGGGAACTTCTATGAAGATGGTGGAACACTTATTATTTGTGAGGGTTAGTTATGAAACTCTGCATAGCTATAGAGCCTGAGTTGTTAGTGCTTTTAGGGGTGGGGTACTAGTGTTTCCAGGTTGTAGGATTTTATTAATAGTGGGCCAAAACTTCTGAGGGTTGTTTTGATGTTTAGTTTGACTATTTTGGTAGTGATTAATCTTGTCCTGTTTGATTTGCTTTTTAGATTTATTTCTAACCTCTTGATATGTCTGTTTAGTCAACTGTGTTTTGCTTTTTTCCCACAGATTCCAGTCTCTCTCTTTTAATAGTTATCTGGTTTCTTTTGTTAACCATGGAGCATAGTTAGCTTTTATTCTTATTGCTCTTGGGGTAGATAGTCTATTCAGAATGTTCAGGAAAGTTAAGCTGAAGTATTATATAGCTTCATCTAAAGGGGGATGTTTCAGTGGAACCTGATTACAGAGTTTAAGAGTGGATATGAAATTTTGAGTGGTAAAGTTTTGTTTGATTTTTGTTCCTAATTTCATGACAGCTAATGAGTTTTGCTGGATTTATTCACTAAGTAAAAAAGTTGGAGGATGATCACTGAGACTGACTGTAAGATACCCAGCTTGTAAAGACAGAGAAGGTATGTTTGTTACTATCCAGTCAAGGATGGATTGCCTATTTGATGTTTTATCAGTTCTAGTGGGAGCTTGTATGATTTGGATGAAGCCATCAAGATTTATGTGATTTGAAGGGTTTTGTGAGTTAAAAAGTATTCCGATCTATGTTGAAGTCCCTCACAATAATTGTTTCCTGGGGAAGAGAATTTGAGGACCAATACATGATTTGTTCTAGGGTGGAGGTGTGGTTACTGAAGGCATATAGGTTCCAACTATATTTAAATGTTTTTTGGAGTTGATCTTGAGTTTTCTAAAGATTACTTCTGCATTATCAAAGTCAGGAATATTTTGTTGTAGGATCTCTAGAATAAGGTTGCTTTTAAATAGAATGGCTAATCCCCCTCCTTTTTTGCCTATCTAGCATATGCATACTGTAACCTGGAGGTAGAACTTCATTAACACTAATTTCTGATTTTAATCAGGTTTCAGTAATCAGAGAGGAGAATAGTGGGTAGGACTGGCATGAAGTTCTTGGGTTTTGTTAATGATACTTCTAATGCTCAAATTTAATAATAGGAGGTCAGATCCTTTCCAAGAAAGGTTTACTAAACTACAGCTGCCATATTGGGGCATTTGTTGGAATAGGTTGGTGTTGGGGCCAGAGTTTGAATGGCTATCTCTGCTAAGGGTTAACTGTGAGGTGATGTGTGATATGCTTTTGAGGAGTTTTATTATGACTGTGTTATGTTTCAGTGAGACATTGGGACTGTTTTGCTGTGGTATTATAGCATTGGTAATCTGATCTATATATGTAATTTTGTAGATGGAGTATGATGTTTTAATATGTAAAGGTATTATCTATAGTGGATAGGAGAATGGAGTATTATAGGGGGTTACTGACCCATTGAAACTAATGTGCTATGAGGTGAGGTTTGCTACTATTATGAGGACTATTATTGCAGTAACATAGATGGGTATCATGTTCATCATCATCTTCTTTTGGCTGTTCCCGTTAGGGGTCACCGCAGTGGATAATCTCTTTCCATTTCTTCCTCTCCTCTGAATCTTGCTCTGTCATACCAACTACCTGCATGTCCTCTCTCACCACATCCATAAACCTTATCTTAGGCCTTCCTCTTTTCCTGTTACCTGGTAACTTCATCCTTAGCATCTTTTTCCCAATATACTCAGCATCCCTCCTCAGCACATGTCCAAACCAATGTAATCTTGCCTCTCTGGCTTTGTCTCCAAACCTTCCAACCTGGGCTGACCCTCTAATATACTTATTCCTAATCCTATCTACCCTCGTCACACCCAGTGCAAATCTTAACATCTTTAACTCTGCCACATCCAGCTCAAACTCCTGCCTTTTTGTCAATGCCACGGTTTCCAACCCATATAACATAGCTGGTCTCACTACCCTCTTGTAGACCTTCCCTTTCACTCTTACAGGTACTCGTCTGTCACACATCACTCCTGACACTCTTCTCCACCCACTCCACCCTGCCTGTACTCTCTTCTTCACCTCTTCCACACTCACCATTACTCTGAACTGTTGATCATAAGTATTTAAACTAATCCACCTTCACCATCTCTCCTCCCTGCATCCTCACCATTCCTCTATCCTCCCTCTCATTCACACACATATATTGTCTTAGTCCTGCTGACCTTCATTCCTCTTATCTCTAGAGCATATCTCCACCCCTCCAGGGTCTCATCCACCTGTTCCCTACTCTCACTACAGATCACAATGTCATCTGCAAACATCATAGTCCATGGGGACTCCTGTCTGATCTCGTCTGTTAACCTGTCCATACCATTGCAAATAAGAAAGGGCTCAGAGCTGATCCTTGATGTAATCCCACCTTCACCTTAAATGCATCTGTCACTCCCACCACAGACCTCACCACTGTCACACTACCCTAGTACATATTCTGTACCACTCTAACATATCTGTCTCTCCAACATTGTCCTATCTATGTTGTAAGCAAAATGTGGCTCTTTTGTTCTAGTAGCTCTGATACTCTGTTTTGCAGATGTGCAAAAGGTTCATGAAGACAGGGTCCAGGGATGACCTGTACACCAGACAAGGACCGCCTCTCAATAGCCTGTGTGATACAGAATAAAAGAGGCAGGGCTTTGAGTTGATCACCATAGAATATTTTGTCTACTCCCTGTATTCTTTTTGTAAGGAACTTTTGTGAACATTCCAGTTGTTAGCTTCATTCATAAGAGACAAGGGTGCAAATCCATGAGTGAACTTGCGGTATCCCATTCATTTATCCAGATCACACTTGAATAGAGTAAGAGATGTACTTTGCTTTATGTAGAGATGAAGATGATTCCAGAAAAGTGATAGTCTATAAAACATATCTATCCCTCCATCATATTGTTTAAGTTGAGGAAGAGATTAAGATCTTTTAAGCAGATGTTTCTGCCAATATCGAAACTGTGGATGTGCAGTAGATCTGAAAGGATGTTGTTGGCAGAGGCTCTACAAGTGAGGCTGAGATTGCTCCTCAGTAATTTGTATGATACTAAGAAGAGAGATAAGGCTTTGAGATGGTCAGTGTAGGTTTTCTGATTTAGACCTTTTATTTCCTTGATGAAAAAGCATTGTGATCATTCAAGTTGTGCTAAGTGTTCTGGACTGGTACATACCAAAGTGGGCATTTTAATCAATAATTAGTCAGCCTAATAAGTGCAAAATACAGTATAATAATCACTTCCCTGGGTGCCATTAGCTTACTACTAATATGCTATGCAATGAAAAAAGACTTTTTCACAATAGTGGATAGATGATGATTGAATGATGGCATATTGTCTACATGGGTTCCCAGTTCCTTAAACAGAGCTGGATCCAGCACTGACTGACCTAGGCAGCTGCACAGGGACCCGTGGCTGGGGCACCACTGACCATAGGGCCTTCACATTTACTTTTTACCTAATTGATTAAAAAAAAATAAAACACTTCTTAACACCGTGGTGGCGGCATCTTCTCCTTTACGGAAGACCATGCATGGTTGCACAAGTACACACATCAGTGTGGATGTAAACACATTCTACACTTGTGTGCACAATTTAAACTAACTTTAGCTGTTCCATTAATTGAGAAAGTGTGCGTGTGTATGGGTGTGTAGAATTTAAACTATCTGTTTATTACTGTATGAGAAAGAAAGTGTGTGTGTGTGTGTGTGTGTGTGTGTGTGTGTGTGTGTGTGTGTGTGTGTGTGTGTGTGTGTGTGTGTGTGTGTGTGTGTGTGTGTGTGTGTGACATACCTCTGAACTGTCCAGATATTTGTAGAATGTTCAGGTTTACCCTCATATTTTTGGTCTGTACCTCATAAAATATACTTAAATCCATGATTGATTTGTTTGCTCTATCACAGTATCAGGATTTATGGCGTTTTTCTACCTACAACCTCACTTTTCTCACAAACTTAAATCCGTGATTGATTTGTTTGCTATATCATAGTATCAGGATTTAAGGCGTTTTTCTACCTACTACCTCATACAATTTGTCATTCTCTGGCAAATCACTGAGGACTGAAGTCACTAAATAATGAATTGTATATGAATTTCAGACTTCATATCCTTCAGGAAATGCATGCTAACACAAATCCTGTTATTCTAGCAACCTTTTAAGTTAAAAAGAGCAATATTTGAAATCTATCCCTATTTCTTGGCCATTGTACTCCCATTATTTTAGGCTTTGTTCAGATTTCTTGCACTAAGAAGTTGAAAGGTATGGTATGTAATGCCCTAGTTAAAGGCAGGTTAGTCAATTAACTTGATGAGGGTCAAACCCTGTACACAAATTACAGGAAACAAGAGCCTGAATCCTCCATACCAACTATCAGACTGCTGATGGAATTGTAATCTTTAATGGAGACGCCTGAATCCTCTACACCAACTACCAGACTGTTGATGGAATTGTGAGTTTGAGTTTCAGTACATTTTAAGGGAATTATGCATTTTGGTGCATTTTCATGGAATTGTGAGTTTCAAGGGAAGAGAAGTTTGATCATTCTAAGTCTGTTTTCAATGTGCACTGAACTATCTTTAGCAAATAGCAGCCACTGTTTGTGCTGTAGAATTTGAAAGCAGTGTTAGTAGCATAATTGCCTTTGGGGCAGAAGGCTGCAGATTTTACTCCCACACCATGTAGACAGAGTGCTGATTTTGCAGTGCCTTTCAATTGCTGATACTGTGGTGCAATTTAAGGGGGGATGGGGGTGCTGCACTCCTGAGTATGTCCTCCTTTGTTTAAGATGCCTAGTAACTATGAACCTGTTGTCAGTTTTTCAGGCATTCCTTATTGCAATATTACCAGCTTATCAATTTTTTTAATGTAACATAGGCATTTAATTCTTCAAGGCAGCAGACACTGAATTTATAGATGAAACACTGACATGTGAATTTGTTTGCAGCAGCAACCTCATCATTAGTTACAAATCTCCTTAATATGGAATTATTCAGATGACTTTTACTTCTGCAGAGATTGTGCATATTGACTGATATTGGTGGATTGTAATGGAAGAAATCTGAATATGGTTGAAATTTTCTGAAAGGGTAGTTTTGTCATTATTGATTAAAACATTTTATTTTGTTGCTTTCTGAAAGTATATTAAAAACTACAACTTTAAAAAGCATTCTAATAAGTGGTACTGCATTATACAATGAATATAATTTAACACAATCAGGAAGATGACACAAAGAATACATAACACGTATGTATGGTTCTAAAATAGGTGCAAGGAGCCTATGGTTTGAAAACAGTCCAAAAGCAAACTTAATCCTCCACTGGCCAGATGCATTTACTTTGAATGTGACTTTCAATGCCATTTCAATGAATGTGAGTTTACAGGGCAGAGAAGTTTACTGCTCATGCTAAGTCTGTTTTCATTATGAAACTATTGTTTGTTTAGCAAATGGTTATCATTGTCTGTGCTATAAAATTTTAATTTAAAACTTTTATTTCAATATCTGTAATCATTGTAGAAATAAATAAGAAAACAATATGCACACTGATAGGTTTGAACAGTGTTTGTGGTAAATGGGGAGAATTAGCCAAATAATGGAACACTGGAATGGCTGGGGAGGAGGCAGCTGCAGGAGTGACTGCTTTTGTGAGGAGCCAAGATCTACTACCTTACTTAGGACCCTATTTGATGTCCTTAACTACTAGAAAAAAATTCAGGTGTGTTTTGCCAATGTGATAATTACAGAGAAGGCTATGTTTTCCAAAGAATACTAATATACAGTACATTTTTTGGAGTTTAGTTTCAAGCCATGGTTTTGACACTGACTATTTGCTTGGGAAAGGGCCTTCTGAAGGATCTTGGTGCCTTCTGGAGAGTTTATGATGGTAGCAAGTTTACTGTCATCTGTAAACTTGGCCAACCATAAGTCACATTAGCATTGACCTCCGAGAAGTAAATTCCTAAGAGGAGTGGTGTAAAGACCAAACTCTGGGGAACACTGCTAGTGACAGTTCTTTTGGAGGAGGTAGAGCCCTTCACCATAATTCTCTGGGTTCTGTTTGTGATTTAATTTGCTATCCAATGAGTTCCATAGGGATTTACATTTAGCTTGGTTAGCTTATTAACTATACCAAAGTGTGGGATGATATTATATACTTTTGTGAGGTTTAGATATGCAATGTGTACTGAGCTTCCATTCATCCTTTGCTTCAGAAACCTTCTCACAAAGGTCTACCAGATTTAGTAGGCAGGGTCTGCCTTTGACAAAGCCAAGTTGGCTTGGGTTGAGAGTTTATAGGTTGCCTAAGTCTGTTTTTATTAATTTCATAGTAATCCTTTCTATAGCCTTAAAGATGAGGCTGGTCAGGCTTATTGGTCTATAATAACCCAGGTCCATTGATGCTCGACCTTTGTGCAAGGGGATGACTGCTGCAGTCCTCCACTCATCCAACATGATCCCATTTGTAGGCTGATATTGCATAGTCTCTACATTGGGTTTGAAAGGTCCTGTTTCAGGATGACCAGTAGGGAGCTTAGTATGTTATCTGGCCCCATATAGAAGGAGTGCTCTTGGCCTTGGATAGTGCTTTGAGGCCTTGTTCCTGGGAGAATTAAGGTATGGGTGTGGATGCCAGTATGTAGTTGGAGCTAAAGTTATATACTAGTAGACGGCTGTGTCCTTTGGGTAATAGTATGTGATATTGTTTACTATTAGCTCTGCAAGATTTTAAGCATTGTTTCTGAGATTTCTAACATAGTTAAAGAAGGCTTTATGATTGTCTGTTCTCTGGGTGGCTATTTTTACCTTGTATATGGCTTTAGTTGATTTGATCAGGGACTGGAATTCTTTGTCAAGTTTAGCAAGAGCATTTTTAGCATTTAGAGATTTATTACTTTTATGAGCAATGAACTTTTTCCTTTTATTGTACACGTTGTTTATATTTCGGTTCACCCATAGTTGTTTATTATTGAATTTGGCACTCCATTTACTTCAGAAGGGGACAGATGCAGCAATGCAGTTATTTAAATGTACATTGAATTTGGCAGTAAAGGATTCTGCATTTGCACAATCTCTGAATACTGAGAGGATGATTCCAGCTTCAGTCTTATGGTGATTGTGACTGATTAATGGTCCAGTTTGACTAGGGAGAAGATTATAGCTGATAATGAATACAGATGTCCCACATTGGTGAGAACCAAGTCAAGGATTTTGTCTCCCTTAGTTGGAGTGCAGACTAATTGTTCCAGCAAGTTTAAATTTATGAAGTCCAGAAATATCTGGGCAGACATGTTGGGGATATATAGGTCTCCCAACTGATGGAAGGGTAGTTGAAATCGTCTAGGAGAATTGTGTTTGGCTGAAAGCCTAGGGATTATATACTAGGCAGGTAGGATTTAGGGGTCAAGGGGGCATAGAGGGTGGTCCTATAATTAACTATGATTTGATATGGAATTTTGTTAACGATAAGTTGGATATGGAGAAGTTCCAGGTCATTATCCTATCTAATGATTCCGACATAACATCTTGTTTGATAAAAAAGAAACACTGCAGCCCTTAGTGCCTTCATCAAGTGCACTGGGCTTGAATGCATGGTAGGAATTGAAGCCTTGCCCTAACAGGGTGCCCTCAATAGCCTTAAACCAGGTCTCTGTGATGATGCATATATTGATGCATTCAGGTAAGTAGTGCCTGTAGGGAATGTAGTTTTTTGTTAGCAATGAGCAGCCATACCTAAATGCTATCTGGAGTCTGTTTCCTTATATTCAAAGCTTTTATGACTGACTTTGCCTAAAAAGGGCACTATGGAGGTGGATAAGGTTTTTGCCTATATAAGAAAGCCTTGTGGGGATAGGTGCAGGCCATCCCTAGCAAAGCAGTAAGGACTGTCTACAACTGCCTACTAGTATGATGTATATTGTGTCCTTTTTGAATGACACCAGTAGCTAAGACAATTGTTAAAGTCAATTATTTTTTCGTATTGTGGCATCATTCTTGGTGAAAGTAAATTGCTGCTCAGGGCAAAGTTTATGTCACCATGGATACATATTCTGAGACCTCTATCATATCTCTTTCCATATAGCCCAAGGAGGTACATCTCAGGTCATTCACTCTCATGTGTACTATGACTGTGTCATATCAATACCTTTGGTACAAAGACTTGAGTGTATGAGTGATGTGTAAATGACAGTGTATATAAGCAAAGAATGAATATGTCATTAGCCTGCTATAAAGCAACATCCATGCACCTGAAAAATTTTAGAAAACAAACACCCGTTAGGTTTTGGTAGTTTCCAGTGAAGGCAAAGATCTCTGTTCATCTTTTACCTTCTAAATCACCTCTTCCATGTTTATCAGGATTAGATAACCTTTCCCTAAAGTACCTCCATCTTGCTTGCTCTTGTAATATGTAACCAGTCACATGATCTAAAATGTTAGATTTGATGAAAATATAATCTGTCAGCTCTGGAAATCAGCTAACATATTATTTTTTACACTAAGAAGGCCTTCCATACACCCTCCACAGTTGTTGGCCTGCTGCCTTTCTAAGTCTACTAGCAAATCTCCTAGAGCAAAAGAAGTTTACTGGAAACTACTTTGTTATCTTAACCACAGTTACCTCATAAATGATAGAAAAGATTCCTTCCTGCCATCACATGTTATGGATAATGATCAAGAGTGGGCAGTGGAACAGATCAAAAGAGCATAGATCCTGCCCACCATAAATCATACTCAGCATTGCTTATTCTGTATTTTACTGTCTTTTTATGTAGTGTTAATTTTATGTTTTATGTTTGCACTGATTACAGTGCACAATGTCCACAATGATTCTTCAGTGATCTATATTTTCCCATAAGCACTATGTTATTTTTTTACTGCTAATTGGATCTATTCTGGCCTTTGTTTTACTGTCTTAACCCACTGGATGTGGAGTAGCAAGCTCCACCCAAACCCTGCCCAGCACACATAACCAGGTGAAGTTTTAGTATTTTCATGAATATTCATCTGGGATTGTCAGCATGCAGAAAGCAGTGTGGACTTGTTACTTTACTATACTGTACTATTGCCTCAACCCACATCCAATCTTAAAGACAATTTGTTACATGTAACTCTTCTTGTCCTTAATAAATCATCATTTAACTGTTCCCTCATCTGTGCATATTTAAGTTTTCACCAGTGCATGCTTATCTTTGGGCAAAATTTGCTGCAAACATTAGTTTAGACAGCTTTAGCTGTATTATAGACTCATAACATTTCTAACATACACTGAGAAAAAGTGTAATCAGGTACAAATAATGTACCTGGCTACACCATCAAATTCACAGCAGTGCTATACTTAAAATATATATACTTTTATATACTATAACAAAATTATTCTAGTTTTGATCATATGACACACAATTTAACGATTGACACATACTGCGGTCGTGTGGAATAAAATAAATAAATATGACCTCAGTTCCCGAAACTCTTATGACTCCAGTAAAACTTTACACCAGATTAGTTATAATATGTGGGATACCCATCTCTAGTGCTCACCATCACTGACAATAAATAATTCAGAACCAAATTAAATACATTTTAGTAACGGTGATGGCATAACTCATACCTTAGGCTGGTAGCTCTGAAGTCTCAACAAACAACAGCCAGCCTGTGGAGAATATAATGCATGGGCTCCTTCTTCTCTAGTGAGTAGTAAGAGCCAGTGAGCCATTTCTAGAAGGCAGAGAAACCTTGTCTTTAAGGAGAGAAACAAAATAAAACTCAGACTGTAGAGAGACCAGCACACAGCGTGCCTTGGTTAAACACAAACACACACACACACACACACACACACACACACACACACACACACACACACACACACACGCACACACATTTTTCCCCTTCGCTTTTGCAGTGGGGGCTAGTGCCCCACCCCCACACCCCCACTACTTAAATATACCAACTCCAAGATCGCACTACATTGAGGAAGAGGGTAAACTGCAATTAGACAATGAATATTCATGCTGTCAGAGGCAATTCGGCATTTCATGTCAATAATGTATCATTTGCATACTACATCACAGCCAGTAGGCATGTCAATCATTCTGGCCGCACCCATTCCTACGAGAAACAGCTGGTGGGTTAACACAGTAAAACATAGCTAGGGTTGCCACCTTTTCAAATGGCCAAAGTGGGACATTTTTGGTACAAACATCAGATTCTACAAGCCAACACATACCCACGGTCAGTATAAAGGTTAGAACTTAACTTTTTTGCCTAAATAAAAGCTTATTCTTGTAGCATTTTAGTTGCTTATTCTGTTTCTTATAACATTTAGGTATTTTAGATACAGAATAACTGTTTTATGCAACTATTACATAAAATATAGGAAATAATTTTGTCCTAAAATCTCAGGACATTTGCCATTTTTACAATTTTTTGTCAGGACACAACTGCCCAAAGAGGGACTGTCCCTCGCAAAATGGGACAGGTGGTAGTTCTAAACATAGCCCGATTCTGTCCAGGCCTCTCCTACAAATACACCTGCACAATGGAATATATCCTGTCATCAAGCAGACTGATAAAGAAATGAAGAAAGGAAAATGAACAAGTTGTTATGATAGAAAGACAAATTCTCATTCTGCATCTGATAGTGGCCTTTATTTTAACTTTTCAGACATAATTGCTTTGATCCTTCAAGTGACTCTGGCTTGAGTGGAAAAATTAAATGAGGTTTTTGCAGTGTCATAGCCAAATGTAGTTTTACTGTAATAAACAAAAAACATTTGATCTGCTATTGACACTTGAAAATATGTTCTTTATAATTAAAAGTATCAAGGTTCTGTGGATTATCACTGCAATATAAGTTAACCACCATTCTGTTTTTAGCTTCCCAATAATGACAAATGGTAGATAATTAGAGTCAGCTAATTTAACATATTAGGCTATTTCAATATGATAGAATTTGCTCAGAGTCGGCATTAATAACTATATTTCTCAGTAGTATTGTCAGCCCACGTGGCTTCCTTCGCACTCATTATGAAATTTCTGCTACAAGTTGCTCAGCTTAAAAAATGTCACATCTATTTTTATTTTTTAATTTCAGTAATTTGTCAGCACAAGCCTGTAGAGTTATTTGAAGCTGTAGGTGTTACACATTTGCAAACTTTATGTCTGAAGCTGTTGGATGAAGCTTTTTGAGCTGGTTCTACAGACAGATCATTTTGCCAGACTTGTTAACCCTTCAGTTTATAAGATTTATTCTTGACTGAGAAAGTAAGTCATCTCATGTTACAGGCAGACCACTATATACAAAGTTATACATATTATGATTTATTATTGTATCACACTTTTGCTAGCTTATTTGGGCTTACTATTTCCTGATGATGTGTGTGTGCATAACCATGGCAGCTCTGGACAGTATTTTTCTTTTGTAGGTAGCAGGCTTAGTGTCGAATAACATGTTCAAATATACTAAACTCTCACATCTCTTTACTTACCTGATGTTATATAAAATGACTGCACTGAAATACTCGGTTGGCTCTTGATGAAAGTGTTGGAATTCCTTGGCATGATGCTGGGTTTTCTTCAGAGGTAAGCCTTGTATCATGCATCTTGTTATATTTTTTAGTGTTAAACAACCTGAATATTCTTGCTTTTTGTTTACTGTTAGTTTTACGGCAAGCTGTTTATTTGAAAATTTATTTTACTGCAGGGCTTTCATTTTGAAGGGGCAGACCTGGGAGGCACAATAGTGCAGTGAGTCCTGAATATCAGAACTGCTTAGCACGAGCAACTTCACAGCTGACAGTGTAACTAGTAAGGTGGAATAGCATTGATCATACCTGCTGCAGTAATCATTGCTCACAGTATGTTAGTATCAGCTAAATAAATACTTTGAATTATTTATCCTGGTTGACTTCTTTAGGCATGGGCTGGAAATTTATGTTATCTGTTCTTTTAAAAGTGGATGTTTTTACTTTCACTTGCATTTCTGTTTGTATTCCTTATATTGTGCTGTTTCTAATACCATCATAGTATATTTTTTGTGTTTTCTTTTTCTTGTTTCTTCTTCTTAATTTAACACTTTAGTAGATTCTACTTTAACAGAGCAAAATATTCCCTGGTGAAATACATTCCTCAGCCACAGTCTTCTGCTCAGATTTTTTCAACCTGCAATAAACAGTATTGAAGCAGTAATGGGCCTCTACCTAAGGGACTATATTGTTAGAATTGCAGCCATCTGGTAGACTTAGCAGACCTCAGATAAATGCTACTGTCATAAAAATAAAATAATAAGCCATGGCTCACCTCAAGCAGTCAGTGTAACTAGAACTTTTCTTCCTCTCCCCTCTTTTTACCTCACAGATTGTTTTTGGTGGAAAATCATGTGAAGGGGGAGCGACTGCTTTGCATAATATTACCTGATTGTGCCTGCCCTCAGCTCTGCTGGTCTCCAGCAAGTGTAGAATCATAGGATCAATGGAAGTTACTAGGCTGTTGGCCCTGAGGCCTTTATAAGCCTAGCCACTTGTTTAGCCCATGTTTAGAAAAGTCAGCACCCAATGCCTTTGTCCAGCAGGGACACAGGTGGAATCCCAGGGATGTATTTCCTGTTTCCCATCCAGTTATCCAGGTTATGCCTTAAAAGGAGTAAAGAGGTACTCTGCTTGACATGGAGAGGGAGTCTATTCCACTGATGGGGCTGTCTCTGGGACACAAATCTGTCCCGCCAACAAGTCCTGTTGATGTCACATATGAGGTTGAGGCTGCACATGCGGGTTACTCGAGTGGAGCTTGACTTGCAGATATGCAGCAGTCCCATCAAGACGGGGTCCAAGACTGTCTTGTATGCCAGACAGAGGTAATCTCTGATGAGTCTGTATGCAGCTGAGTAGAGGGATAGGGCTTTTAGCCTATCTGTGTATGCTAGGTTTTTGAGGCACTGGATTCTCCTTTTGAGGAACCTCTGTGGTCTCTCCAGCTGCTGCATGTGCTTTGTGAGGTATATGCCAAATGGGGTGCTATACTCAATAAGGGGCCTTATAAGCGAATAATACAGGGATGTTATGACTTCCTTGTCCCTGGATGAGATACCCTTACTTATGAGGTGGTCCATGTTGAAAGTTTTCCATACAATGGAAGTAACATGGTGGTCAAAAGTCAAGTTGCTATCAACCTGGGTGCCCAAATCCCTCATGACCGATTGCATGCTTAAGATGTTATTAATGTGATAATTTGTGAGGACGTCACTCTCCCAAAAGGGGATGATGATGCATTTTTTGGTATTCAGCTTGAGGCCATGTTTCTGGCACCAGTCATTTGTTTGGGTGAGTCCCGATGTCCACATAACTAGGGGAATTGATGACACCACCCAGCTTGTAGTCATCTGCAAAGTTGGTCAAAGCTCACTGGTTTTGGCCTTCACCTTCGAAAAGTATACAACAAATAACAGAGGCCCCAAGACCAAATGCTGGGGTATGCTGCTCGTTAAGGGTTTACTGCTTGAGGTGGCTTCCCCTATTTTGACTAGGTGGGATCTATCAGTGAGCCAGTTAGCTATGTATTATGCCTGAGTGGGGAATAGTGTTGAAGGCTTTGACTAGGTCAAGGTAGGTGGTGTGTACCATCTTCCCCTTGTTCATGGCTTTGGTGAATGTCTCAAAGAAGTCAACCAAATTTAATAGACATGACCTCCCCTTGACAAAGCCAAACTGGGTGGGATTGAGTGATTAGAGGTTGCCAATGTCCTTGTTAATGAGGTCCATGATAATCCATTATATGACCTTGCAGTCTAGTTAGGCTGATGGGTCTATAATTTGCCAGATTGGTGGACGCTCCACTTTTTTGCAAAGAGATGACTGTGGCTGTCCTCCACTCATCTGGGACAAAGCTGGTACTCATGCTTTGTTTGAATAGGATGCCTAATGATGTTGCAAGTTCCTGCCTGAGTTCATGTAGAATGCAGCCTGGGATGTTATTGGATCCCATGGAGGCTGTATTTTTTTCCTTTGAGAGAGCAGTGATGACCTGTTCCCTAGATAGGAGGGGATGGGGGCAGGTACTGGGAATGTCATTAATTTACTGATGGGGGAACAGAGGGGTGAGGTTTTTACTGAATCTTCCAGGCAGCAAGTTTGCTATATCTATGGCATTTGGATATGCGGTGTCCTTGACCACCAATTCTGAACAGATCTGGATGCTTCCTTTGAGACTGCGAACATATGTGAAGAAGGCTTTATGACTGTCTCTGGCAGATGTGGACAATTTGGACTCGAAGTTTGCTTTGGAGGATTTCACTAGTGCTCTTATTTGCTTGTTCAGGCTAAGGAGAGATTGCTTGCAATTGGGCACCTGCTCATTCTTGATCCTGGAGAACAATTTTTTCCTTTTGTTATAGAGTTTATTTATTGCAGATGTCCACCAGACAGGTTTACTCTTCCTTGTGGAAGATGATTTAGTCCTGTTGGGTATTCCTGATTCCATGCATCTATATAAATGCTCATATAGTGCTTTGGTATAGTTTTGGATATTGGTGCCAGTTCCTAGAGAAGGGGAGAGGGCTGTGAAGCTGTTTATACCATTCTTTAGGAGGCTGTAATCAGTTTTAGAGAAGTTTTTTTGTTTGATCCTAGCTAGAGGGGGGTAGGGGGAGATGGTGACTTTGAAAGTGACCGTTTTATAGTTGGATCTTACCAGGGAAGATGATACTGCAGGAATGCTGCAGTGGTTACTCATGTTGGTTAATACCAATTCCAGTATATTATTACCTTTTGTGGGGGTATCGACTAGCTGTTCCAAAGCACTTGCATTGACGAAATCGAGGAATCTCTGGACATTTGCATTCTGGCATGAGTAGTTTTTTCAGTCTGTGTTTGAGTAGTTAAAGTCACCCAGGATCAGGGTAAAGGGTTGTATCTTGAAAGATTCGAAGAGGTCCATATAGACAGATTGGGCATCTTAAGCTATAATTTGTATAGTGGTCTTGTCAACGGTTAACTGCACCTGGGGTGTCTCTTGCACATCATACTGTTTGACCAGCCTGGAGGTGTGTATGTCTTTAATATATATAGAAACTCCACCTTATTTGGCTTTACTGCCAACAGTTTGAGATCTGAATGTATGATAGGATGAGTAACCAAGTAAGGCTGGGGTGTTCTCCACAGTTTTGAACCAGGTTTCTGTGACTGCGCAGATGTCAGCATTTTCCAGTGTTAAGAATGCTTGCAATTAGTGCAGTTTCATGTTTAGACTCCTAGCATTTAACTGCATGACCTTTAATTTGGTTTTGTTGAAATTTCTATGTTGGCAGTTTTAACCTCATCACTTTTCATTAAAAAGGCACTATGGGGGTGGCAAGAGCCTTTGCCAGTAGCCTGAAGCCCAAGTGAGACAGATGCAGGCCATCTCTGGCAAAGCATTGTGGTCTGTCAATCATATCTTCCCAAGCTGTCAGGTACTGGATCCCCCTGGAATGACACCAACAACTAAGCCAATTGTTAAAGTCAATCATTTTCTGTTTGTATTGAGGCATCATTTTGGGTGATGGTAGAGTGCTGCTTAAGGCTACTGACATACCCACCTGGGACACATATTCAGTGAGTTCAATCATGTCTCTCTTCATGTAGTCCAGGGAGGTACATCGCAAGTAATTCACATCAACATGGACTATGACAGTGTCATAACAGTACCTGTTGCTGAGAGACTTGAGTCCGTATGTGATATGGCAGATTCTGGCACCTGACAGACAACTAATCGTGACTTTCTCCTTATCCATTGTGGTGAGAGGTACATCTGTCTGTCTCACAATGGAGTCTCCTATGACTAATATGTTAGGTTTATGGTCAAGCCTTAGTTTCTGTGAGACACAGGTGTGTGAACTATGCATTGTATGTGTGTGGAGGGCTGTGGAGTTCACGTGTGTTTTTGTCTCTGAGGTCTCCTTTGTTTGGGTATGTTTTTGTTGAGGAGATTTGCATATGTGGGTCTGTGTTGTGTAGGTGTGGGTGGTGTTTGACGTGTAGTGATTATGTTGACAACCTTCTCAGTGCCATATATACTGGCTTGTGAGGGAGAGAGCATAGACTCTAGGTTCCTAATGTAATTCCATCTCTCACAAATTGTGTTCCTAGGTTGTAGTAGTAGATGGTTGTCTGTGTATATTAGGCAGTTGATACACTGTCTCAGGATGCCCATATCAACCAGACTGGCATGAGAAACTGTCGGAAATTGTCCATCCATATTTGTCAGAATCTGAGGCAGAAAGGCCAGGGAGAGTTAAGGGGTAGGCCTAAAGCCCAAGTGCTTAAACCAAAACTAGGAGGCTTAGAATAACACAATTTAAACAGGCTATAAACAAGCAGGAATAAATTAAACAAAAAAGATGCAACTGAACACTTTAGAGAACAAGCAGCTGCAACTAGCAGAAAAAGCAAGATGAAGTAATAGAGTAGGGGGAGGAAACACAAATACAGTAAAAGCAGCTGAATAAAATATGTTTTTGTTAGTAAAGTGGAAAGGGAGAGAGGAGGAACAGAATATCATTTAAGGTTAAGCAGCTAAGGGGTTTGGCCTTCCCAAATGATATCTGTATTAGGTAGAATGAGCTAATGAGATGGGACTATGATGAGTGTCCCAGATCAAATTTACAGTAGGGGCAGGCAACAGCAAAAGCCACGAATTTTAAGAACACAACAGCACTTGGGTGGGAGAAAAACAAACATTCAACCAGTGGTCAGCAAATATATAAATGCAGACACAGAAAAGTAAATAATTAAGTCTATCAAAACTGCAGTGCTGTTAAGCAAACAAATAAAACCAGTGCAGTACTGTTGATCAAATAAACAAAAACAGTGCAATACTGATGAGAAACACTGAGCGGTTAGATAAAGTGCAAAAAATATACTATTGTCAGCTCTGTAATTCCAGATTGTTTAAGAAACACTCTCAGTCAGGCACAATAGAGCTTCTAGCAAGATAAGCAGAAATTCACGCAAAGGTAATATTTTTATAACAGCAAGATAAAAGACCCTTCCAAAGCCACACCTTGAGGCAATCAGATAACACAGAAGTTGTTTGACCAGTTTTTCCACTCTGGAATGAGTTCACCACAAACTCTCTGCTGTCCCAGAAAGTTGTAAAGGTCCCCCTATGTGTTACCAGTTAGCCCAAGCTAAAAGTGCTGTGCCAAATGCCTTAGGACAGAAATAAAAAAAAAAATCAGCAAAGATCAGGAATCAAAAAATCAACCATAGGTCAGCAAATATATAAATGCAGACACAGAAAAGTAAATAATTCAGTCAAGTTATGATTTCAATTTTAAAATAAGTTTTCCACTCCCATACCCAAGAGAATCCAATTCCCTCCTGCTTCCTAATTCTACAGTTAGGTAAAATGCATTTTTCTATATTTTTCTGACAAAAGACTGTTTCCATTGCATTTTGTGTCATCTTTGCACTAAGGATAATTGCAAATGAGCTTCTGATGAGATCATATTGTGCTAAATGTTGTCTTTCTGCTTAGTCTCTACCAAACTTACTAGCATTTTCTTACTGAGTTCGAATCTAGGGTTCAAATGTAATAGTTGATTGTATATTTTGTGAGCAACACATTTTCTGGTTAAATGTGAGTGTACGGTGGTCTATAGAGAATCTCACTGGAAAGCTCTTTTTACACTCTTTGACTTTAGCTACCTTTTGGTTGGATTCTCTGGAGACCAGTGTATACTCATTTTTTCAGTTTGTTTCTCCATTCCTGTTTCGATTTGTACATTTACTGGATAGCATAGCTAATTGTCAATATTCTAAATGAGAAAAAAAAACAGTTCTAATATTTGTTGACATTCAAGCTGCTTATTCTACAGTAGTTAAGTATTTGCACTGTCTAGAATTCACAATACAGAGAGGGGGAACTGACTTGAGACTGCCATTCTACTGGTCTGTAAATTCTGGATACCCACAAGTCCTGCTAAAATCTAGAAATCCATATCCCAAACTTACAAACACAAATCTGTTTATATTTTCCAGATTTTGTCTGTAATTGATGAATATGTGTGTGTGTGTGTGTGTGTGTGTGTGTGTGTGTGTGTGTGTGTGTGTGTGTGTGTGTGTGTGTGTGTGTGTGCATGAAAGTATGCAGTGGCATTGGGTAATATTATAAGTCGAGATGAGGCTTAATAGACCCTAATTTCAGTTTGTGCACATGTACCAGGTGGTGCAGTTAGGTCATTAAGACAAAATTCCCTTCTAGAAGAATGTGGATTCATATACTACCTATTTTCCTGTTAACCTTCCATGATTGTTCTCTCTGGACATTTAATTGAGTTTGCAGTTCTGTATACTTGTCTGAGTTGCAATGGCTTCTGCTGTCTCTGTATTTTTTCTGTGCTTTTGAAAGCTGCCTGGGAGGTTGTTTTTTCATAGTTTGGCACACCTATTTTGTGAAATTTCATTTCCTATGTGGTACATCCATTTCTTAACAATATATCCCTTGCAGTGTGTTACTGTTTTACACTGGTTTGATGATTTACATGTCTGTCTACTTATGAGTTTGCCTGACAAATAATATATATAATGGAACCTGCCTACCTAAGAAATAACACATAAAAAACTGAGAACCAAGGAAAAACACTTCACAGTAAAGAAGTCTTTAATATAAACTGGACGAAAGTGCTTAAACTTATTAAACTCAATTTGTTTTGGTCCATTAAGTGCCTGGTGAAGTTTGTGCTCCTTTTGTTTTTCACTGCCAGTTTTTACTGTGAAATGGATTTACCTCAGAAATTAGTTTTTATTTTTGGGGATACCTAGGATTTTATTTGAACTATGATTTCATAGCCTATCTGTTGTGAATTGCTTATGAGGTTATTTATGGAATTTTGATTTGAACTGTATTTTCCTTGTTTTGAGTATATATAAGTAGACATTTTGTTATTCTTAATTAGATCATTTATATTACTTTGATAATGTACTTCTGTGACTGCTTTGGTATCCTATGTTTCTTAACAGGATTTCATCATTAGTATATTCCATTTGTTTTCATTTGTGTTGTGCTCACTTTTGCAATAGTACTGAGGTAATAAGTACACAATTAACTTTGAATTTAAATTCCACTCCATTGGAGACTGAATAAAACATGATCACAGCAACTAGTCAAATGGTCAAAAGGTACCATATACAAAATAACTGCTGATCTCTCTTACTGTTAAAATAACTAATTGAAAGACAAAGCCCCTTATATTTAACATTCCTGCATAACCCTTAGGTTTGGATGTTGGTTGCCTGGTCTTAAAGTTGTTACTTCAAATGGTTCATGCATTTTAGCTAATGCAGGAAATTAACACATTAGTATATATGCGTTCATGGAAAAAGTAAGTAGCTTTCTTTGGACTACCATTTTCACCATCATGGACTGCCTAGCAAGAGTATCAAGGACTTCTTTCTTTTTCAAGTCAACATATGTCTCTTTTCCCAAGTCATAAGCAAAGTTACAAATTTTGCTGCCGCTTTAAAAATGAACAGGAGATGAGATTAGAGTTTTCACAAAAAAAAGTTCTTTATGAGTTTGTCTGTGAGCAGAAACGCTTACATCCTGACAATATTAGTGCATCATTAATGAAAAACAGAGAATTTTGATGCCCTGTAACTTGAAAGGCACCCCCCCCCTTTTCTTAAAAGCCATTAACCTGCAGGGTCATAATTCTGTTTGTCAAGCTTATGACCTACTGACCATTCAAAAGGTTTGACTGAACTCATTGTTGATATTTTGTCTACTCCATATGTACATTCTCTTTTGATGACTAATACAACCAATTGTAAAGTAACAGCATTTCAATGATACAACCAATTGTAAAGTAATAGCATTTCAATAAACCACAATGAAAACAATTCAAAATAATTCACTCACTTAAGCTACACTCATTGAATATAGGAGAAGCAAAATGCTTTTCATTCACTTATTTAAAAATGCACATTCCAGATTATTTGTAAAAACTGCAGAAGTACTATATTCATATAAGATGGATACAAGATAAAACAGCAACTGGTAACTTGAAATCTAGTGTGAACATAGCCAAATTAGTGAAAATATGCTTTTGATATTCTATTTCTTATCAAAGAATGGACCATGAGGGTAGATTTTGTGACCTTCTTATCAAGATGATTTGTTTATGCCACTGTTTTTATAAACCCAAGATTTTTTTCTAATTCTAATATTACATGTGTTCAAGAAATTTAAGCATCATTATTTTATACCTACTAGTAAATTGAAAGCAGTCATTGACAGGATGTAATTTTACTCAAAATCACAACTTCAATCTTCTTTATCCTTATAGATCTATTTTCCCAGAATATCATGAATTTTCTTTAACTAGCACACAATTTTGGTTGAAGTATTTTTCTTAGCCTCGCAACCTGTTTCATATATGAGTGACAATTATTTTCCTCAAACATGTATTTTTTTCTCATCTCATCTTTCTGTCAATTTGCAAATTACAATTTTGTATCAAAACATGTAAATCACATAGTTAGAGTTTAATCCTTTTCTATTTAAAGACCTATAAAAATCTGATTTTTATATAGCTTGATAATTTTTTTTCTAAACAGATTGGGAGTTCTAGCCTATAAATTCTGATGAGAGGTAGGTCTCCTTTAAAGTCATACATTAAAGGTTGTTTGTGAAGGACAGTTGCTCAGTGGTTAGATCTCTGTCACCAAGTTCATGTAGATTATGTGTTCTTCCATGTCTGTTTGATTTTCTCTAGGTACGCTGGATCCTTCCACCTCCCAAAAACATGATAGATAATTGACCTCCCTTATTCCAGTAAGAGTGGTAACATATTTTAATAACATTTGTTTTGAAAAGTAATGATGTCAGTTCTAATACAGGCTGAGATACAAATGTATTAATGTACCTAGTATATTATACAGCTAGCCTAATAGTTACCTATGAACCTATAAAATGTGTTCTGTGCTCTTTTCAGCTACCAAGTACAACAGATGAAGTAATTCAAAGGAACAGGAAAGCCTGGTAAGGAATTAAATGAGGATATTTCTATAGTGTGATCTGCCTTCTCCCCATCCTTGAACTGTCTGCTCTTGCAAAATTGTTGTGTGAAGTTTTGCAAAAGTTGTTCATTGTTAAAACATTGCATCAGCATCTGGGTGCATGCATGTAGCAATGAACTGTCAGTAATTTACAACATTTAAAAAATAAAGTTAATTCCTGTTCATTCAGTTTTGCTGTTTGCAAATACCCTTGCACCTACCTATTAGCTGCGGTATCCTGTACCACTGCAAGACGTAGCCCCTCTGATGATGTCAGCATGCACTTAACTGAGAATTGGATCTAAATCCCACAACATTTTTTTTTATTTATTTGAAATTTGGTAATCAGGTAAGAGGAATGGTCAATTTAATCCATGACCTGGGCTTCAGGGGAACAAAGGACTTAGTACAATTAAAAATAAATTAATAATAAAAGTGAAAATGCATCATACAATAACAAAAATGTGTATTGAAATTAATACATATAGAAAAGGTGTGTCAGGAAACAACAATATTAAAAATATTGCAAGCAATGTGGACAAATGTGCAATATATAAGGTATTTGCAGGGTGTTCTCTTAGCAATTTAAAACCTATGTGTAGTGCTTGTAAATATTCCATTTGCATTAAACGTACAAGTCTACAACAATTTATTCACTGTCACAAAAACAATTACAGGCAGTTGTATCTAAATTCTTTCAGGCTGACCTCGAAGCTATCCAATATTATATGAAAATATATTTCTCCAGATTCGAAGTTGCTGGCCTGAGTTTAGTGAAGGCCCTTCCCCTATAGTAATGCCAAAGTGTGGTCTCATCAAAGTAATGCCAACATCCTGACTTCATCTCAATGATGGTTCTTTTATCTGTAAGGTTGATTTTAATGGGGGGAGGCACTGACCGAGCATGATAATTTAGAACAATTGAGTGCTGAGAAGCATATTGGCTTTGCTAGTAACTAGTAACCAATGAGATCCCCATAAGAGATGTCAGTGATGGATGTGGCTGTTAATTAAAAGTACAAAACAGATTTTGTTTTCTAGTACATGTAGTTTTTGTGTGTGTTGGTGCTAGAGTGAAGTTTTAATAAGGGTAGGGCGTATTCAGTTTTGTGACTGAGAACATTTCTTACTATAGACTGTGTTGCAGTCAAGGATAATAAGTGTGGAATTTTGTATCAGAGTTTCAGCTGTGAAAGTTTTTTTTTTTTTACTGTGTTGTGTGTATGCCTTGGGAATGTTAAGGCAAGGTGAAGGAAGACTCTAGATTGTTTTGCTGTGTAACATTTGGTATTGGATTATTTGACTTATCCTTCGCCTATTTTTGAGGAGTAGCAAATAGTAAAATGCCAGACTTCCGCAGTGGTGCAGTGGTAGCATTGTTGCCTCACAGCAAGAGGTTCTCCCGTTCGATTCTCGGCTTGGGTTGGGAGTGCCTTCTGTGTGGAGTCTGCATGTCCTCCCAGCGGCCGAGTGACCATTTGAAAGACATGCATTGAATGGACGTGCCTTCGTTGAAGGTTGGGCATCGGGCTGGCAACTCGACATCATAAAAAACAACTGCCAATCATTAGTGGACTGGACTTCCGCTATGGCGACCCCTAACCAGGAAAAGCCGAAAGACAAACAACAATAGCAAATAGTAAAATGCCAGATTTTTTGGGATTAATTACTAATCTATTATTAGTTAGCGAGTTACAGAAACTAGTTAAATTGCCATGTTTTGTGTGCTGAAGCCTAGAAAGGGCTTTATTTGTTAATAAAACTAGGAGGTTAGAATCCATAATCATAAACAATGAATTACTAGGATACTTTTAAAACTTGTTGTAGCTTTAAAATAAATGTGCTGTGCAAACCACCTAAGAATGTTTTTTAGAGTTTTTAGAATTTCCAGGGTTGCAAGTGTCATGCTGTTTTTATTTGACCTGCACTATATTTACTGGCATTGTCTAAAATCTGTAGCCCTTCTTTCTCTTGAGTGATTATTCTCAGAAAGTGTGTGGTGTGGCTATAATCCTGGCCACTCTATTTCCAGGACAGAAGAAACCCCATATACATTAATTTATTCATCTGCCATCCATTTACTGCTGTCATGTTCTCAACCAAACACTTTTTATTTTATTTTAGTTTGAATAAGAGTATGTAATGTATACATAATTTATAACGTGCAATTTTGAAGTCAAAGACCACACTTTTGTTATTTGAAAGTCTTCATATGTGAAAGTTTCATGAAAGTTAGTTTATGACCTTTAACACATTGGTTGTTTGCATTCTTTAGATTTGTTCATTCTTTCGGTGCTTGCAGGACTAGTTTGTTTGGCATTTGCCTACTTAAACTTGAATTATAAAAAACACTTTTTGTGTCAACATCAAAATGTATGAAATCAGTGCAAGTGTGTCAGTGAAAAAGTTCTGGAAATCGTTTACATGCACAGAGTAAATGTACTTTGAAACATGCTTTTTGCTTACTTTTAAACAATGCCATTTACCTAAAAGTATTTTTTTGCATTTTATTTAATATGCAGTTTAAAGCAGGTGTATAATTATAATAAAATGTGCATTAGTCAGTTTACCTCTAAGTTAATATCATCTGTCTAAAGTTAATACAATGATAACAGACATAATTATTAAAATATAAAATCTTGAATGCTACTTTACATTTTAATTTACTTAGTTTGATGCAGTAAGCCTTTGTTTTTCACCAGTCATTAATGATGATTGTTTTTAAGGCAGGTTTGCTTATTACACTTAAAATATTGTTTTTGGATTTACTGATAGAAATGTTACGGTTCTTCTATTAAAACAGATTAGTATGGCAAATAAAAATAAGTATTAGAAATATTAATACTAAAAAAAACTTTATGATATTTTTTAACATTAAAACTAAATGTTACTACTCCTAATTTTTTTTACTGTCTATTTGATATAAGAACAATACTTTGGTTCCGCTACGAATGAATGAAAGTAAATGTACCAAGGATCAGTATCCTCAAACTGCATTTGCTGGAAAAAACCTGCCGCACACACGCCAACTTATACATACCAACTCTATGAACACATTAACTTGAAAAAGGGGAAAATTCCCCTAAAAGGCCATCACTGCCAGCACAACTCAGTAACAGTGATTTCCTCTGCAGGAACTGTGATCATTGGCGAGTTGTAACTGAAGCTCGAGCTTTTAACCTTCACCCACCAGTAGGGTAACACATTACTTTCGACATGTCTTATCTTTACTAGCCAGTACAACATTAAAGGCCATGTTATAAAAAAATACTACTTTTATAACTGTTATTTTAATGGTCTTAGACTTTTTAAATGTGTAAACAGTTCTATTTTATAGTTTTTATATTTATTTTACTGTTTTAGTTTATAGATGAATGCACAGTTTTGAAATAATAGTATTACTAAAATCTGTGTTAGTTGCATCAAGTCCATTTTTCAGAGTTTTATTTTTGGTTGTATGGTTGAATAATAGTTTGATACATGTATGTACATATATATGCCAAGGGTGTATTATTTGTTACTATAGTCTTTAGGTCACCATTTATGAGCTTTGTCTTTGCATGTGAAATACAGATCTGGATGTTTAATGGCATAATTTTAACTGAAAATAATGCAGCTTTTAATTTAAATGCAAAGTTTACAGAATTTAATTGATCATTGAGTATGTTTATAATTGTTGTAATGTTTAAGAGCCCAGTAAAATGCAAGTGTTTTTATTACTAAGGATGCTAAGGATGCACACAAGTCTAGGTCTACAGCTGGATATTACATGGAAAAACCAAGTGCTGGATTCAATAAATCCAACACTGCTTGCTCACTCCATGTTTGCATTGCAGCATGGCACACACACAATAGCACACTGATTTGCATTCAGTAAACAACTGTACACACACCAGATAAACATTGTGGCATACTAATTAGTGCATAAACAATTGACTTAATATATTCAGCAACCAATCCAAGACAGTGAAGCTCTTTGGCAAGCTATAAAGCAATTTTTTACATTTTGTGTAGCCATCTGCCCTCTACTCCAAAACCATTTGGAATACAGCCACAGAAACTATACAAGAAAGAATGTTAGGGACTGCTGTTGCTGTTTTTCAAGTGCATGTGCAACAGACTCAAGCTTATGCTGCTGCTACTGCAGCTGATAGACCTTGGGCAAGGAGGAGAAGGGTATTTAGACACTGTTTAACGTTTCATGTTCTGCATGAAGTGGAGTTACTAGTGTACTACAGGGTGGATAGAGACACATTCCAGAAAATCTGCAACCTCTGTCATCCTCACCTGAGGCCAAGGGCAAGCTGAGGTGGACCAATACCTTGTAGAGACCAATGTATGTGTAGCACTTAGAATCTTAGTCACAAGAACTTTTCAGAGACCCACAGGGGAAATTCCAGGGGTGTCACAAGCATCAGCATACAGGATTCTACACTAATTCCTGAATGCTACCCTACATCATGTCAGTGACTATATATATATATTTCCCTAATACCCCAGACAACAGAGCTAGAATTATGCAGGAGTTCTACACCATAGTGCACTTGCCTGAAGTCTTGGGTGCAATAGATTGCACCAATATTGAAACCAAATTACCACCCAGGAAACAGGGAAGGTTCTACATCAAAGAAAGGGGTTCCACTCCCTTAACTGCCAGGTTTTGTATAATGCTAGGGGAATCATCCTGAATGAGTTTGTACTGGCAACTCTGGTAGTTATCATGACTTCTATATCTGGCACACCTCGCAGCTCTACCAGAGATTTTCCAGGGTGATTTCCCACAAGACCATTTACTAACAGGATGCAGGGTATATATCGGAACCATGGCTGATGGCACTCATTGGAAATTAACACACACCTACTGGGGAATGGTATAATGAGACACATGCACAAACAAGAACATCATAGAGCATATGTTTGGACTGCTGAAGTCATGATTTCAGTGCCTAGATACATCAGGGGGCCCTGCAGTATGATCCCAGGACTTGTGCCAACATTATTATACTCTGTGCTATCCTACACAATATCATCCTGCAAAAATAGCTGCAGCAGGAACACCAATGGGTAGGAGTACACATCCCACCACCACTGGCAGCATCACCACATCCACATGCAGGGGAGGAATCAGAGGGAGAACCCCCAGATGCTGCTGGTGTAGGTAGACATAGGTATGTACAATATGAACTTGCCCTGGCCAAGATGCAAGACATGCTGCATGTGCTGTCCACCTAAGGGGTACACCTTTTATCCTCTGCACATACATAGATTACAGTTGTAAAAATCATTGTAAAAAAACACAATCATCTGGATTTAAACCCTGGCTCACCTATGCTCTGACCAGGACCTTGGTGCTCTTACACATTATGCCAGTTAGGCAGCAGGTGTATTTTCCACACTCAGTATTGTCCAGAGTACTGACAGTGGCACATTACCTCTGAATCTGTTTGCATGAAAGAAGGCATACCACATTAAATTTTTCACTGCTTTGTCCCCAACATTTCAAAGACAGACTAAAGCATGCACATCATACTTGCTGCCAGTGATTTCTCCCATAACATATCTTGCAAGCCTGACACATAAAACATTAACAACAAACAGATGTATTTTGCAATTAATCCCAATCAGGTCAGTTATTGTATGTTTCTATTTGCACGCGGTTTGTCAGTGAGCACCAGTGGACACTGCTACTTCACAAGTCCAAGTTGAATTCCTAAAATCAGAATTATGCAAGTGCTATTATTTTGCCAATATCCTCACAAATCAGCTTCTTGGCGATGTGCTTTTTGAAGATCGTGTCTAACTCTACTTACTGGCCTGTAATCCTCCAATACATGGAAATGCATTCATAAACACAAGAGTATGGCAGTGACATTTATGCTTAACTAAACACATACTTTCTGATATTCATTTGTTCCCTGCAACAATGCACTTGCAAGTGATATATCAGTACTTAGCCCATTGTCAAACAGACTCCTGAATTACATAGCCTAACTACATTGCTACATTTTGTATGGATTTAGAGTGACAGTGGATATTGGTCATGCATGATTATATCCCATTGATATTGTCAGTAACTGGTATTAATGTGGACATATCTTCATCTGAATATGAAGGCATGTAACTTCATCATTGCACTACTGCTGTTTTCTGTCTCATCTAAACAATATCCTGAGAACAAGGTAAATGTCTGTCTCAATTCTGCAATATGCATTCATGAGCTTATTTGGCCTAGGTTTCTAAGGTATATTTATAAGTACTTTTGCAAATTGCACTCACACGATCATATCATAAATCGTGGCTCTGCACACAAGTCTTGGAACTGTGATAATGTCATTGTCTAGAAAGTACACTCTGACACTGTTAAACTCAGAGTGCTTCTGTGGTTCTAGCATTAAGTACCATGTTCTATAGCTTGAGTAACTGGATAGCTAGGGGTTCTAATCTCACAGCATTCAATGTGTGTGTGTGTGTGTGTGTGTGTGTGTGTGTGTGTGTGTGTGTGTGTGTGTGTGTGTGTCTTCCTTCAACTATCAGTCTGGAGAGAATTTTACACTGGAATGTGAGTCCACAGCTACGTCAGACACTCCTACTGACATCTTTTTCTCAGCATACACTAATGATGTCATCTTCTATAAAGTGTACTCTGACAGTATTAAAGTCAGACTGCTTCAGTGGTGCTAGAGTTGAGTACTGTGTTTTCTCACTTTTGTAACTAGATAGGTAGTGGTTCTAATCTCACAGCAGTCATCTTGTCTGTGTGTATCCTCTTTCAACTATTAGTCGGGAGACAATTTTATACCAGGTTGTGAGTCCACACCTATGTCAGACACTCCTACTAACATCTTCTTCTCAGCATACACTGATAATGTCATCATCTATAAAGTGCACTTTAACAGAGTGCAAGTTAAGAGTTCTGCAGTGGTGCTAGTCTTACATTGTAAGAAATCCATCTTGTATACCTAAAGAGGTATGGTGTTTGAATCTGACTTCAGACAACTTGTGTGGGTTGGTGGCATATTATTGTCATTGTTTGATGTTTTGAATCTGTTCTCATTTGAATCCCATTCAGGAGAACCTTATACATAGCTCCCTGAATCCAATATCCCTTTTTTTTCCTCTGTTCACATAATATTCTTTCTGTGGAACACTGTAGATGTCATCATGTTAAAGATGCATACATACATCATGAAGCAGAGCCCCTCTGTGACCCTCTACATGCCATCTCCAGATCACTGGATATGTAATTGCTAATTCCCTCATGAAATGGTGCCATGTCCCATATGGACAGAGACAATCTGTAATAAAATCAGACACATAGACACATATCCCTACTCTCTTCCCTCACCTAGTGATAACAGTTTGGATTAAATGGCATAATAAAGGCTTGGCTTGTATGGGCTCTTGACCAATAGCCTAGTAATCTCTCATGACCCTATTAATATTGCACATATCAATGTTGTTGTCATCTACATGTGCTATGTTAGCATTTGGATGTACTGTAGTCCTACAACAATGAATTCCAATCTTGGATCTGAGCTACTGTATTGATGGCTATTGTTACCATTTGGTTACATGTTCCTTCCATAACAGCTGTAGTAATATGCCTCCCGAGGACTGGACACATGGGATGATGCTATGTATATTGCTGCCTTACTAAGGTATGTGTTCTGATAGTGGAGCATATCCACATTCTCATTCAACCATCACAGTGACAGCTTCAGTATGGCACAGGTGTGCACGTGTATACCTAGCATCTGGAAATGTTATCTGACATACACCAATACTATGTCGTAGTGATTACATGGGCACATACTCCTGGGTTCAACATGTTGTAATGTGGTTACATACACAAACATATGATATTTTGAGTCACTTGCAACCTTGGTGAATTCAGTATATGCACACTTATGTTGCTATTTACAAGGATTATACAGGTGTTTCCCAGCAGCATTATGTGACTGTCAGCATTTGTGTCATTAACTGTTCTGCATGAACTACATCCACTTCAATTGTAATGTGTCCATATATGGTGTCAGGGCCCTCACCCACACATTTACACTGATAAACATATACATCAGTTGTAATGTGTCCATATATGGTGTCAGGGCCTTCACCCACACATTTACACTGATAAACATATACTTCAGTTGTAATGTGTCCATATATGGTGTCAGGGCCCTCAACCACACATTTACACTGATAAACATATAGTCATATTATGTACAATTGATGTAATGACACAAAATAGGTAGAGTTGTATGACTGTGTTAACGGTTCTACTGTGTCGCATATGATTCATACCCAAGGTTTTATTTGGAGGTGATGTACAGCTTGAAGTCCCATTATAGCACAGGTACTGCTATTCTGCAACTGTACTGCATCACAGATGTACCAGTACATCACATCACTATTACCACTTGACAGTTTGCATGAACACATATAGATGTATATTAGAATTTCATGGCAGTATAACACTTTCACTGAAATGTCAGGGGGACAGTAATTATGTGGCATATGTGTTAAGGTTTGACATGTATTTTTAGAGTGCGCTCCATGTATTGTTTGGTATATGTACAATATTACAGTGACAGCTTCCTTAGTCATTGACACTTGAATTTGCACTGCTGTAATTTCTGTGCCCATGGTTATATTTAATGGATTGTCATCAGTATCACATATGGTTGTGCCATTCATTATCATGTCTCATTTCTTGATTCACACAAATATTGCAGATGCCTCAGACAATATCCATTATTATGACATGTGGCAGATGCATGCATTACCCAGTTGTGTGTAGGGAATCCACTCGTAATAGTGTGGTGTTTGTATGTGGTGTTATCTGTATGGGTGGGAACGTCTTCAGACAGGAATGCTTTAGTCAAGTGTATCAGTTTGACAGAGTGAGCTCCCACATTTGGTAGGCCATGCAGAATTATTTTCTGGGCTGCATACCCATTAGGATATGACAGTGCATTCTTACCTTAAAGGTGTTCTACTAGATGCATGTGTGATATGTCTTTCTCTGTTGCACCCAGTAAATACACATCTCAGTAGCAATATTGATTCTATGGGTTTAAGTCTTGCGGGAGTGGGGATTGTGGCTTATCTGTCATGCAAACCTCTCAACTCACCAGGATTGCCCCTGATTTCAACTCCAGGTTCAACATTGTCCCTCTTTACCCCCTCCAAATAATTGATCACTTTTGGGGAAGGAGTGTTGAATTCTCATCATAAAATACAGACAATCATTGCAGTTGTACATGTCTCTTACTGCAGAACATATATAATAAGTTACAATCACATATTCTGTGAATGCCACAGGTTAATGGTCATGATATTTTAAAAGTGTCCATGATTGTGTCTGTTTCTTTCCACATTTGTCCAGGAGTCTGTTGCTCATGTTCCTGATTGGTTAAGGGCTATGGTGATATGTCAGTCATAGTCAAGACAGTCATTTTGCAGATCTTCACAGTATGCACATATGCTATATACTGTCATTGCTAGGTGTCATCTCTATCGAGCATGTCAGTGATGTTTATATCACAACCATTCACCTACATTGACATATAATCTTGTGTGACTGTTACATATGTGTGTTTATATCATAATATACTTGCTCAGGAAGTGTAAACAGCAGTATGTACTGTGCTAGCTACATAAGTGCATAATTTTATGACACTGACTTGCTTGGAAGTGTACATACATTGACATATCCTATCTTGCTCACATTTCCATATTTACTATGCCCTGTCCCTCTTTATTCATTCATATCATTCATGTCTGTGCACATTTTCATCAGCACACTTTCCCTGTCTAGTGTATTTTCTTTGTAGCTGCGCTTGCCGTTTACACTCCCCCTTCATTAGTTCATTCTGCAAATCATTGTTTTAGTGGATGTTGCACTCAGTACACTTTTCTTTCATGTGTTTTTGCTGCTGTTATTGCAGTATTTTCAACCCTGTTAGTCATTGTGGCTGTCCACAGCGGTTCAGGTTTGGCTACAGACAAACTTGTTTGGTTCTTTGTTCTGTGCTCATGCTGCTCTGCATAGTTTCCTGGCTGGCAACACTGTTCCAGGCCTCAAACTGTGTTCCAGGCCTCAAAACCATGCTTTTATATGTATGTAAGCACCATCAGGAGCATGAATATGCAATTAGTGCTGTTCCTCATCGCGCTAACCCGTAAACTCCGCGTAGGCTTCGCATGTAGCCTACACAGAGTTTATTGAATTCCTGGGTCTGTCATTTTGACTTTACAAAATGAAAAGTCTTGGGCAGTTTAATTAATGCTGTTAAGTTTTTTTTTTTTTTTTGTTAGGATTACTTTTTATGCTGGAATTATTGCAGTTAAATAACAAGTAGTTGGTATGTAAACACTAAAGACAGATCACACATACACATTTATTGACTGCTTTATTTTTAGAAAATTGTTGAAGCATGGGTTGAAGTAATAATATAAATAGTATTGGGATTTTTATGATGCAGTATTTGAGTTGTCCTTTCTATTTTTAGGAGGGAGTTAATGGTGGATTTTAGCTTTTGTAGGCATCAATTTTCAGTTATATTTTTAAGATGTTGGATGTATCCCTTTAAAAACATTACTAGTATATAACAACAAAAATTAAAGTTTTGATCTGTTAATAGGTTATTTACAGTACTTCAAAGTATAATGTTTAATTCCTTCTATCTCTGTTATTTCTTACTACCATGTAATTCTGAGCAAGTCACTTAGTTAAGACATAAATGAAGCTTGGCAACAAACCAAGTTGTCCCGGGACATCTTCATGAGGAGTTAGATGGATATTAGTGGGTGTTAAGTGGGTTAGGAAGGTGAAAGGGTTAAGTGGAGGCAGGGAGGATTGGGAGGAAATGAGATGAGGGTAGGGAGGGGCTTAAGAGGTTTAGACAAAGTGTAGCTGGGTAACCAATCACATTTTGGCATGAACTTGCTACTTGCAAGTAGTGTGTCCAAGACGACCAATTGGTCTGGTGGAGCAGGTGGGCCTTGGGTGGAATCTTGTTGAGGAGTTGGAGGAGATAGGTATAAGTACATTTGTAATCCCAGTGGTGTGATAGCATCTGTTTTGTGTTTTAGTTAGGGTGGCTCGGTATTTAGGATCCTCAGGAAGCGGACATGGTAGTTTGGGGTTGTGGGGGTTGGTCAAGGCTTTGATTTCTTTGGGGGCATTAGGTTGTTTGTGGGTTTAACTTAATGGTAGCTGGCTGTTCTGAGTCTGGGTATTAGAGTGGAGACGTTCAATGGTGAGCAGTAATATTCAGGTTGGTAGGGTGTTATCATGACAATTTTCAGTTATATGCTTTATTTTTTTTGTGAAGACTTTATTATTAAGTCGGTGTGGGTGACTGCCGAGGAGAGTTCAGGGAATGAACAGTTGATGTTGGTAGTAATTCAGTGGTTTCATTGCTGTCTGTTGTTAGTGGTGGCATAATGCGGCCCTTGAATCTGTTGATGGGCCTCTTAACAATAGGTCGGCAGCCCAGTAAGAAGGTGCAGTGTCTGTTCGGAGGATTAGCTGCAGCTGCGGGTAATTTTTTTTTTGCTGCACATGCTCACTAGCACCCCGAGCATTTAACAGTTAATGGTCTTAGTTGGCAACAATATGACAGCAGGCAGAAGGGTCATTTTGGGTTGCAGGACAGTGGTAGTGTGTTTAGCTTTGCTAGATTTCTGTTCTTGGATTGGCAGATGTTCACCCATTGAATGCTACTTTATTTGGTTACACAGAGAGTTCAGAATTTCATTGCCGGGCAGTTGGGATGCTTCACGGGCTTCAGGGCACCTGTGTGTAGCAGTTGTTATAATTAGGGAGTTTGATGAGGGTGTTTGCCTTTAGTTCATAAGAACGGATTTGGCTGGGTTTGTGTATGTGCTAGTGGAAGCCTTGTTTGTGTATATCATTTGTGCTAGCAAATTGGGTGGGACTTGGATCACACTTTTTTTTTTGTGCATCTTTATGGTTGTTGGTAAGTCTGTGGGGTGAGGGTATACTGCCGGCATATGTAGAGGACTGAATTATGAAAGTATGACGAGGTTGAGCTCCAGGGAGTGGGAAGACTAATGGCGAGCCTTGCAAGATTTCCTTCTTCTTCTGCCTCTCCTTTTCTTTAATACTCATTATGCTTGCATAGCTGAAGATAGCCACTCCTTATTATTGAATTTTATTGGGTAGTTGTGCAAATGTCTCCATTAGGGTGGGGATTAACTGTCAGAGGTATAGAGAGTTGATGATTTTGAGGATGAACACTGGCAGGGTGCTATGGATATGACGTTTATTTCAGATAATAACTGCACTTTGGCTGTACTGCAGTTATTCATTTCTGCTAATCTGTTTTTCACTGAAATTTTGAACAGACTGAAGTCAATTCTTTTAACCTTTCATTCTGAAACCTGGTTGTGTTGCATGGATCTTTAAAACTTGTCAACCGGGAATCAAGTTGCAGGGTAGCGAAGTTCTTTGGATTTACTTGCAGGTTATCTGTTTCATTCAGCTTTTGGGGACTTAACAGATGCCTGTCACAATATAACACACTTGTTTATATTTTGAATGGGGGGATGCCCTGCGCCTACAATGTACAGGCAGCGGTCAGATTGGATAATAGGAGGAATGACAGGAAAGGTGCTATCTGAGCCTTATATTCTGGCAGTGTGGCTGTTTGACATTTTGTGAGGGCTTTCGTTGGCTATGGGGCACTACGAGCGGTTTGTTTGTGGGCATGCGCATTGTGGTGATAACTCCCATGGGGGGAGTAGTGGAGAGGTTTGAAGTTTATTTGGCCTGCTCCCATCAGATGTTGGATTTTCTGTGTACTGTCACTAAATAGCATATGCATTTGTTGTGTTCATGTTATGTTCTGGTAGATCATGGGGATGATTTCAGGAGTGCAGTTACTAAATACAGATATCCATTTGTTTTAAGGATGGGAAGGGTCGTCAAATGTCATTCGGTGTGAAGTGTTTATTGAAGAGGACTGGGACAATTACTGTTTCTAGTCCCTCTTAAACAATTGTAAAAATTCTGTCAAATAAAAATGTATACAATGATATATATTCTTCCTAATTTAGTAAAGACAAATTCTAAGTATAAACTCTCTTCAAAATAATTGATTTATTATGTTTAAAAATAAAAGAATAGCAACACATGTTAACCTCTTGTGCTAATCCAAGTTTTAATAACAAATTTGGTTGTGCTTAAATTAAAAGGTAAAGGTATTCATTTTAAATGATTCCCTAACCTGACTGACATTACTCAGCACAACAGTTGCAAATAATACTAACACTATGCATCCACCCACCTATGCACCCTGTAGTGTAGTGTCAAATTGACCCATATGCTGCCAGGTTTACCCCTATATGCATGTCAAATTGCTTGACAAAAAAAAATAATAATAATCCGTCTGCATCACCCGAAAAATGTTGTCATATACAAGAGTTTATCACTACACCCCAGAAAGCCTTTTTGGATTAAATATGTTTAAAGCATGATGGCATTCAGTCTTAATGCACTTGGTTCTATAAAAAAGTTTAAAAACATGTAAAACATGCAATGTTTGTCATTCTAACAGCATATGTATGTATTTCCACTGTACTGGAAATATTTGCAGTATACAAAACTCATTTAATCTGCCCAAATTTCAGTAAACGTTCAGTGTACATGGCAAGAGACAGTCTAAAACAAATAGTATTAAACTGACAGTTTAGCTTCTAATAATTCCAAGCAAGTCTAATATGTGCTTTATGCCTTAAAAAGGACACTGAATACAAGTTTATAAATAAGTATTCCTGACTTTTGTTACAAAGAGGTTATACTGGTATCATTAAAAAATAAGTTCTTCACCTTTTTATCCTTAAAAGGTGTGTAATAATACAGTGTCAAATCTTCCACCTCAATATAAAATCACACCCTTTTCCACAAAATAATGTTTACTGTATACAGTAATCTGTAAAAGTACATCAACCCAGCCCAACAACTGTGTGACCATATGATCATAGGAGCATAGGATCAGAAGACGTTACTAGGCTATTGACCCTGAGGCCCTTATAAGCCTAGCCAAGAGTTTAGCTCATGTTTAGACAAGCCAGCACCCGATGCCCCTGTCCAGCAGGGACACAGATGGAATCCCAGGAGTGTATTTTCTGTTTCCCATCCAATTATCCAGGTTGCACTTAAAAAGGGATAATGAGGTACTCTGCTTTACATGGAGAGGGAGTCTAATCCACAGATGGGGGAGTCTCTGGGACACAAATATGTCCCACCACCAAGTCCTATTGATGTCACAGACCTGGTTGAGGTCCCCCATGTGGGTTACTCGAGTGGAGCTTGTCTTGCAGATACTCAGCAGTCCCATCAAGGGAGGGTCTGAGATTGCTTTGTATGCCAGACAGAGGTCACTTCTGTGGAGTCTGTATGAAACTGAGTAGAGGGACAGGGCTTTTAGCCTGTCTGTGTATGGTAGATGTTTGAGGCTCTGGATTCTACCTGTGAGGAACTTCTGTGGCCTCTCCAGCTGCTACATGTGCTTTGCGAGGTACATGCCGAAAGGGGTGTTGTACTCAATAAAGGCCTTATAAGGGAAAAATACCGGGATGTTATGACCTCCTTGTCCCTGGATGAGATACTCTTACTTATGAGGTAGGCCATGTAGAAAGCTCTCCATACAATGGAAGCAACATGGAGGTCAAAAGTCAAGTTGCTATCAACCTGGATGCTCAAATCCCTCACAACTATTTGCATGCTTAGGACATTGTTAGTAATGTGATAATTTGTTGGGACATCACTCTCCCCAAAGGGGATGATGATGATGCATTTTTTGGTATCCAGCTTGAGGCCATGTTTCTGGCACCAGTCATTTGTTTGGGTGAGACCCTCTTGGAGGATGTCCACATCATTAGGGGAATTGATGACAGCATCCAGCTTGCAGTCATTTGCAAACTTAGTCAGCCATAGCCCACTGGTTTTGGCCACCACATTAGAAAAGTATATCTGAAATAACAGAGGTGCCAAGACCGATCCCTAGGGTACACCACTCATTACGGGTCTACTGCTTGAGGTGGCTTCTCCTATTTTGACTAGGTGGGGTCTATCAGTGAGCCAGTTTACTACCCATCTGGTAACATAAGGATTGATGCCTAGTTAAGAGAGTTTATCTATCATGCCCAAGTGGGGAATAGTGTTGAAAGTCTTTGGCCAGGTCAACTTAAGCAGTGTGCACCGGCTTCCCTTCGTCCATGTTTTTGGTGACTGTCACAAAGAAGAAAACCAAATTTAACATGCATGACCTCCCCTTGATGAAGCCAAACTGTGTGGGATTGAGTGTTTGGAGGATGCCAATGTCCTTTATAATGAGGTCCATGATAATCCATTCCATGGCCATGCAGATTAGGCTAGTTAGGCTGATGGGTCTATAATTTCCCAGATGGGTGAACGCTCCACCTTTGTGCAAAGGGATGACAGTGACTGTTTTCCAATCAGCTGGGATGAAGCCAGCACTCAGGCTTTGGTTGAATAGGGTGCCTAATGGTGCTGCAAGGTCCTGCCTGAGTTCATGTAGGGTGCAGCCTGGGATGTTATCTGGTCCATGGAGGCTATAGTTTTTGCCTTTGAGAGGGCAGTGATGACCTGTTCCTTATATATAAATGGAAGGGAGCAGCTACTGGGGATGTCCATATTTACTAATGGGGGACAGAGGGGTTAAGTTTTCACTGAATCTGTCAACCAGCAGGTTGGCTATATCTACGGCATTTGTGTATGTGTGTCCTTGACCACCAGTTCTGAGCAGATCTGGGTGCTTCCTTTGAGACTGCAGACATATGTAAAGGAGGCCTTATGATTGTCTCTAGCAGATGTGGCCAATTTGGACTCAAAGTTTGCTTTGGAGGATTTCACTAGTGCTCTTGTTTGCTTGTTCAGGCTAATGAGAGATTGCTTACAATTGCGCACCTGCTCCTTCTTGGTCCTGGACAGCAATTTTTTTTTTTTGTTATAGAGTTTATTTATTTATTACAGATGTCCACGAGACAGGTTTCTTCTTCCTTACGGAGGACATTTATGTCCTGTTGGGTATTCCTGATTCCATGCATCTATATAAATGCTCATATAGTACTTTAGTATAGATTTGGACATTGGTGCCAATTCCTACAGAGGGGGAGGGGGCTGTGAAGCTGTTTATACCATCCCTCAGGAGGTTGTAAACAGCTTTGGAGAAGTTTTTTGTTTGACCCTAGTTGGGGGGGGGGGGGTCAGGGGAGATGGTGACTTCAAAAGTGATTGCTTTATGGTCGGATCTTACAAGAGAGGATGATACTGTAGGGTTGCTGCAGTGGTTACTCATGTTGGTTAATACCAAGTCTAAGATATTATCACCTCTTGTGGGGGTATCAACTAACTGTCCCAAGGTCTTTGCATTGACAAAATTGAGAAATCTCTGGACATTTGCATTTATTTCAAGACAGTAGATTCATGACATTAGTAAACAATAAGGAGCATCATCATTCACTAAGCAAAGCAGGTTAGCTTCCTGCCTAAGAGCGAGAAATCTTCCATACAGTTGCTCTGTACCTTATCCATGAATGACAGCACATACCATTCACAAAACCATACAAAAATCAGCTCCCCTTATACCCCATTCAGAAGAAGAAGGCTGTCGCTCATTAATTGCACAGGATGCTCAATGTAGCAAGTGAAAGGGCATTTTCTTATCTTAGAAGAAAGCTAAGGAAATATCTTAGCTCTTAACTTAAAAATATCCAGGACCTAGGCCTTTTTGGATTAAACTTTTCACCTAGATGAATGGTAATGCTCATTGACTTTGCTTCCAGCTGAAAGACATATTGCAATCTCAGGATGACCATCTCTTAAGGGGTAGAACATTTGATTAATACTTTATTCAGAAATATAAAAGGTTCATAGGATATTAGTAGGCTAACAGCTTAAGAGCCCTTACTAGCCTAGCCAATATAGCTTGATTTAACCCTAATATATGACCGCCTAGGGTTCAGTAGTGCTCAGATTCTATACAAATATTAGCAAGACTAAGGAAGTATTATAAAACAGAAAAAGCTTATCTCTCTCTCTCTCTCTCTCATTGTATGCTGATTGCTCATGGATTAATTAGTAGAACTGTATCTTACTGAAATTGGTACACCTTGTTTGCTGTAGCATAGACTAGATCCAGGCCTGCTGAATCTAGCTTTGTTTATATGCTTGTTGTTTGTTTGCTTGTTATTTCCCTGGAACGCTAATTCCACCTAATATGAGGCTTGTCAGCTCTTCTGTGGATCACTAGTGATATCTGCATTGTTTACTGTACTTATTTCCTTGTTTCACTTGAAAGAAAGTTAGTTTGTCGTTTTTGCATTTAAGTTACCTGTAACACATTGCACTTAAGTTACCTGGCACTTGCTCGCTAAAGCAATTATATAAGTCAGCACTAAAAATTAAAAGCACTACACCCTCACTCCACACTGGCCCTTGTTTTCAATTATTAAGGAATTCCCAATATTATTCTAGCATGTCCAAAGTTCAGTTGTCAATCTCCTCTCCGGTCCAGCTAGTGAATCTGGGAATCTTGAGGCAATGTTACAACTGCCTCATGTACACAGACAACCCTCTCCTCCTCCCAACAAATTCCAACACATGTGAGAGATGCAACCATATAGCCAAACTGGAGGCTAAGCTCTCTCAACTCAGTACTGGCATAACCAGTCAGGAGGAGAAGGAAAACACACTCACTACAATTCCAGTCTCACATAGATCTACCACGACAGCAAACCAAACACATAATCACACAAAAACATACTCGGAGACTCTAAATAAAGATCTGCCTAAGCAGCAGAGACCTCCAAAGCAGACACCCAAGCAACCGCTACCCCAAAACAAAACACGTGCAACACATATCTCACAAAGCCAGTGTGCCGAACAGTCACAGCCCTTAAGACTAAACAACACACCTGATACACTTGTAATAGGTGACTCTATCATCAGGCACACTGACGTCCCGCTCACCAGGCTGAACAAGGAGAGGGTCACAGTGAGCAGCCTGTCGGGCTAGGATCTGCCACATAACACAAGCACTCAGGTCACTCCAAGGCAAGTACAAATATGACTCAGTCATTGTCCATGCTGGTGTGAATGACCTGAGATGTACCTTCCTGGACTACATGAAAAGAGACATAAAGGAGCTCTCTGAGCATGTAGCCCAGGCTGGTATGACCCTGACCTTGAGTAGCATCTTACCCTCACCAAGAATGATGCCACAATAAGAAGACAAGATGATCAATTTCAACAATTGGCTTAAGTACTGGTGTCATTCAAAGGGGATCCAATGCCTGTCAGCTTGGGATGATATGCTCGACAAGCCACGATGCTTCGCTAGGGATGGCTTGCACCTGTCACCCCTGGGATTTTGGATATTGGCAAAGGCTCTTGCTACCCCCATAGTGCCTTTTTTAGGCAAGGCTCAAAAGACAAACCCACCTCCATAGGTATCACAAGGGATAAGAAACTAAGAGTAATGCTACTCAACGCCAGAAGTCTAAACCTCAAGATGCACGCACTTGAAACTCTCCTTAGCATGGAGAACATCGATATCTGTGCAGTAACAGAAACCTGGTTCAGGGCTCCCGAGAGCACCCTAGCACTACCAGGTTATACCTCATACCACACTTTTCAGCCCCAAAACTTGGACCAAACCTTAAAAGGAGGGGGAGTATTGATATTCATCAAAGATACCCACACCTCCAGGTTGGTGGCAAAGCACGAAGCATCAGAGACTATCCATGTGCAACTAACAGTGGGTAAAACTGCCTTACAGTTTATAGCCTGCAACAGACCACCCTCCCAAACCCAGGAACCCCACTCAGCCTTTCTGAGAACACTGGAAAATATGAAGGTCTCTCCAAACACCATTAAATTGGGCGACTTCAACTACCCAAACATGGACTGGAAGCATTACTCTAGCTCCAACACCCTAGCCCAAAGTTTCCTAGAATTTATAAACTCAAATGCTATGGAACAACTTGTTACCACTCCCACAAGAGGGGAAAACATACTGGACCTGATCATCACCAACATGGGGACTCTATGCTCCAGACCAGAAGTGTATGCCTCACTGGTAAGATCAGACCATAAACTAATCTCACTGGATATTCACATCCCGACCCCACCCCCTGCCCAGAAAACCACAGTGAAAAACTTCTCTAAAGCAAATTTCACACTCCTCAAAACCGAGGTGGAATCCTTCAAAGCCCCGGGCCTGTGGAAAATACGGCCCAGACCGCAGAATCCTTTATAAACACATTCTATGAACACCTTCAGGAATGCATGGATCATGCAATCCCAAATAAAACCAAGACCCAATCCTCCAAAGGTAGATGTCCTGTCTGGTGGACCCCAGCCATAAACAAACTATACAATAGAAGGAGGAAGCTACTAAATGATAGAGCAAAATCCCAAAAAGGGAAGGCATCACTGATCAGTATTAGCAAAAAACTACGGGCACTCATAAAATTGTCTAAGGCCAGCTTCGAGAGAAAAATTGCACAGGACACTAAGGATAATCACAAGGCTTTCTTTAGTTATGTTAGGAACCTGGGTGTTAATTCCCAGATATGCTCAGAATTAGTCCAAAATGACAAAAAATACACTGAACCCACAGACATTGCCAACATCCTAGCTGACAGGTTTAGTGCAAACTTCTCCCCTCCCACCAAAGGGCAAATATCTATCCCAGCAGAGTGCTGCCCCCCTGACATCTCAGATGCTCAGGTAAGAGACGCCCTCTCCAAAGCTAAAAACACAGCATCAATGGGACCAGACGGTATCCCGGGCTGCATCCTACATGAACTCCAAGAAGAGCTAAACCCAAACATAAAACTACTGTTCAATCTCAGCCTTACTACAGGATATGTGCCCAAAGAGTGGCGTACAGCAACAGTGGTCCCTCTCCATAAAGGTGGTGCCTCAATGGATCCTGGAAACTATCGCCCCATAAGCCTGACCAGCTTGGTGTGCAAAGCTATGGAAAGGATCATCATGGACCTCATAAATAAAGATATTGGGGACCTACAGACACTGGATCCTACCCAGTTCGGCTTTGTTAAGGGCAGATCCTGCCTCTTAAACCTGGTTGATTTCTTTGAAACAGTCACCAAGGCCATTGGCGAGGGGAAGGTGGTCCACACAGCCTACCTGGACCTCGCAAAAGCCTTCGATACAATACCCCACTCGGGCATTATAGATAAGCTCACCAGCTTAAATATAAACCCCTATGTCACTAGATGAATTGCAAACTGGCTCAAGGACAGAACCCACATGGTTAGAATTGCTGGAGCCATGTCAGACTCCAAACCAGTTACAAGTGGTGTCCCACAAGGCTCAGTCCTGGGACCTCTCTTCTTCGATATATATTTCTCGGAGGTACAGGCCAACACGGAAGGACTGTGGCTGACCAAGTTCGCAGATGACTGCAAACTGGGCGCTATAATCGACTCTCCAGCTGACACAAGCATCCTCCAAAAGGGCCTCATAGAAACAGACAACTGGTGCCAGAGCCATGGTCTCAAGTTAAATGCCAAAAAGTGTATAGTCATCCCCTTTGGCAAAAACAAAGTGCCAACAAATTACCACATAGATGGTAATCCATTAAGTACAGAAGAAGTAATTAGGGACCTGGGGACCCAAGTTGATAGCAATCTCTCATTTGACAACCACGTGGCCAAAGTGGTTAGAAAAACATTTTATATAGCCCACCTAATCATGAAGGGATTCACATTTAGATCAGGGGAGGTCATCGTGCCTCTTTACTCATCCCTCATCAGGCCCATAATTGAGTACAATGCCCCTTTTGGGATGTACCTTACCAGACACCTGCAGCAACTGGAAAGACCCCAAAAGTACTCACCAAGAGGATCAACAGGCTCAAACAGATGCCATATGCTGCCCGGTTAAAGAAACTCCAGCTCTACTCAGTGGCATACCGCCTGTTCAGAGGCGATCTGTGCCTGACATATAAAGCCACGTCCAACCCGGAATTAATGGACATGCTGCACCTCAGAAAATCCAAATCCCATCGAGCTACGCGCTCGAGAGACTTGAACCTCAGCACTGAAATAAATAGGACATGTTGGAGGGACAGATTCATAACCCAGAGGCTCCCTTCACTCTGGAATAAAATCCCAGTCCAGGTTAGGCAGAGTCCCTCATTGACTGTCTTCAAGAGGAATCTTGATGAGTGGATGGGAGATCATAGGTTTACCCCGGGTATCACTTCTGTGTCACTGTTAGACAGAGGCACAGTATACTAACCTCGAAAAAGGGCATAGCAAAATAAATTAAAAATGGGTGGCAAAAGCCAAACACATTCTGGTTAGGCTTATAAATGCCCTATGGCAGATAGCCTAGTATGAACCTATGAACCTATGAACCTAAATCAGTGTAGCTATGTATGTATGTCTGTTTTCTGAACTAAGATATCGGACTGTGTTGTCCATATTAAAGTGGAGTCTTGGAAAGAAAAGTTTCACCACCAAAATATCACATGCAACAAACAAGATGTGCAGCCAATAGGCAGGAAAAGTAGGACTTTGTTATGGAATAATGCACCACGAGCAAATATGCACTTAATGCAGAGAAGTAATTAATACAAATTTATAAACTGAGGAAGAAAAAGAGTACATAACAGTAGCAACAAGTTGATAAAACTCTTGAGACATGGTATAAGGAAAGAGAAAGAAAGAAAGAAAGAGAAGACAAAGTTGAATGGGTTTGGCATAATTCCTAAGGTCTTTCACCTTCTAGACACAAAGAACAAGGTTTGATCCTGACCATAGGTTATTAACTAGGCTTAAAATGATCCTGCAGGGTAGTTAGACTAGTATTCGTCTATGAACTAACAATAATGCCTGTCTTATTTGATTACCTTTTTTATTACCTTTCTTTGAAGTAGTCTGCCTGCAGTTCTGGACTTGGTTGCATTTCTTTTCAGTATCTGTTCACTTTATGCCACTTGATATGGGCTGTGGCAGAAAGTACCCTTAAACAAACTCTTTTACTTGACTAATAAATAAATGCATCATTCTGTTTTATGTGATAATAACCACAGAAAGACTAATTTAGAAGCATGCTGTATTTAACACTGCAGTTTGGTTGTTATTGAAAGTGCAGGTGTTCTGAGCTATAAGAGACAGACAATTGCATTTATCATCCAAGTGATGGGGCAGCAGTGAAGCTATTGGGAATATGAAACAGCTTGTCTTCATTTGCTCAGACAGTGCTAACCCATTCATCATTTTTTGTACATGGTGTATTTGGTTTGAGGTAAAAAATGAATGTGTTATTTTGTCCCTCCATGATGTTGATTAGTGTAGCATAGAAAATCATTTAATCTAAGAGATCAAAAAATGGAAGACTGCATAACTATGCCGAGGAAGGCATGATTAACATACTATCATATATTCTCTGACTGCACTAATTTAGTATAAAATCATATATTAAGCAGCAGTTAAGATTTTGTCATGTCACAGAATTTCAAGCATTTGTTAATCACGTTGTGTGTTACATTGTTGTTGTTGTGCCTGCTAATATTGTTATACTGTTAAGAGACATGGAGCAATGCAATGAACTGAGTCACTTTAATTCTCATGTTAGGTTTGGTGTTTTCTACACTGCCCTTCTTTCTTTGGCAGATAGTTAACTGGTAAAATCCCAAATACATGGTTAACCCAGTTCTGTCTGTCATTCTCTCTGTGAGGAAAAACATCCCCTTTAGTAAAAGTTAACCGCAGAGCAGATGAGCATGTATTTCTACAGAGAAACTGGCAGCCTATAATTATTTAGAAGCCATTTTTTTTATAAATAAAGGGATCTAACTAAAACCAATACACCTTCATACAGCTAAACCAACAGCACAACCTTCATAACAAAACTGCAAGCCACTACCCGGAATCAACCAGCAAGTTAATGGAAATACATTATAATGTGGGCAGTGCAGTTGTGGAGCAGTTAGCTTTGTCACCTCACAGTAAGAGGTTCTCCAATTTGATTCTGAGCTGGGGTGCCTTCTGTGTGGAGTCTGCATGTCCTCCCTGTGTTTGTGTGGGTTTCCTCTGGGTGCTCTGGTTTCCCCCCACATTGCAAAGACATGCATCACTTCCCTGACCTCTGCTGAAAATGTGCTCTGTCCCAATCAGACTTTCCTGGTAAACAAATGTTAAATAAAATATAATAATCCAAAGAACACATTTAGCCCCACAACATCTACAAACAAAACTAAAGCTGCCACAAAACTATCCTACCACACCACCTTTCATTCTAGCCATCCAGCCACAGGTCTGTATATCTGCTTTCCTAACATTTACTACTGTCACAAACTCACCTCGCTGTTATACATCAGGCATCCATCTTGGCACCTAAAAGTACTCTGCTTATATCCCCATCATAAAGATGCACATCAATATGCACTTGACCACTCCCCATCATATAATGAGCCTACCAAACTACTTTGAGAACTACAACCTACTATTCAAACTACTGATACTCTATAAGACCCAATTAAAATATACGCAGCCCATAGCCACCACCATCAACAGTACCTCCACTTCAGTGCTTCACAACTATGACTTCTATCTACAACATTTTTCAAAGCTGCTGTACCTCATCCCTCACTACTAATGTTCCTCCTCTGTAACTAATATAACAAATTCACACAGAACTACTTAAGTAATAACCGAAGACATGGTGTGGTATATTGAAGATTTACCCACGGTTGGTGTGGTTTAATCATGAAGGCAAAGCTTGAGTGATTAAATTAAGCCAACCGTGGGTAAATTTCAATATACCACAACCACGGAGTTAGTTATTGCTATTATACAATGATATTATTTAAGAAAAAAATACTTACTTTTCTTAAATAATGTCTTTTATAACACCACATTACTGTTCTTCCACGGCTGGTGGTATACTGCTTCCTTGTGTTGCTCTATTGCGCATGCATATGGGACTTGCGTTCCCATGCATACCCAGTACATCAATGCTTTGAAACTGAAGCAATGGAGAAAAGAAAGTCTCCATTGCTCTGTTTTTGTTTTCTTTTTTTTTTTTAATTAAAAAAAAAAAAACTTTAGGGCAGTTTAGGGGTAGGAGAGAGACAGCATGGAAGAAATACAAGGGATATCAGGTACGTGTGTTTAATTTTAAATAACGTACCTGATTTCCCTAGTATTTTGTCCAAGCTGCCTCTCTGGTATGTCCAGAGTCAGGGCTAAAGATTTTATTTTTTAAGAAATAAAAATAAAATTTAAACACTATACCAATGGAAAGAAGTCCAGGTGACCAGACCTTTTTCCGTTGGTATATTGTGGGATTTACAATGGGCATGCTGCTTGGGCTGTCCAATCAGCATGCACGTTTTCGAATATTAATGGGGAGTCATTGTATAATTCAAATTATACAACAACCCCCCCGTTAATATTCCAAAACGTGCATGCTGATTTGTCAGCGTGCACGTTGTAAATCAGAGTTATAGTAATGGAAAAAGGTCCGGTTGCCCGGACTTTTTCCATTAGTATAACTCTGTTTTTTACATCAATGGAGAATGCAAGATCTCCGTTGCTTTTTACACACTGTCTCGCTATGTTAAACAAGTTTGATACAGAGAGACAGCTTTAAAAAAAGTAACAGAGATCTTCCTATCTCCGTTGTTTTTTTAAAGGTGTCTCGCTATGTTAAATGGGTTTAACATAAAGAGACAGTTTGTAAAAAGCAACGGAGATATTGCTTTCTCCGTTGCTTTTGCCCACAGCTCTGATGTACTGCGTAAGCATACACATGCGCAGTACATCAGAACTGCCGCAGAATACCAGACAGCTGCGGAAGGGCAGCAAGGAGGCATTATACAATGCCATTATTTAAGAAAAGCTATTTTTTTTCCTTAAATAATGTCATTGTATAACAGCAATAACCCACTTCTAGGTGTGGGTAATGCTGGATTTACCCACGGTTGCCTTTGTTTGGCCACTCTGGCTTCACCCTCGTGACCAAACCACACCAACCATGGGTAAATCCAGCATTACCCACAGCCAGGCGTGGGTTATTGCTGTAATAACCCACATTCTTGCCATTCAATCCACTACTAAATACTTAACAAAACCAAGTAAAGCTGCCAAAAGAACTCTACAAAAACATTCCTATAATTCTAATGGCCTTTTGAGGAACCACTGATCCTTACACAAGCCCCTCCCTTTAACCCTACCATTTCACCTGTCTCCAAATTAATTCAGAAAGTGCATGAAAAAACAATCAAATGAATGTCTTCATCTCACTTCATAAAGAAGATATTATAGCAAATTACAGTATCATGGATAAAGAAAGAAAACCCACCCAGTCCATGATGTCTTCCCTACTTACTTAGATTCCAGACCAGGACTAACAGATGAAGGAGGAACCCTCCTGCCTTTGAAATCTCACCTTTTGCCTCAAGTTAATTTCCTCTGTAACACTCTTCTAAAGTGGTTACTAGTTAACATTCCCACTACACACAACAGATCTATCCATTTGGCCAGAGTCTGCCTATTCCCTCCTTTGTCTACAGAAAAATTCAAAACTCCTTTACAGAACATTTCTTACTCCAAAAACAAACATACAAAACATCATCCTCCACAGTGACTTCAGCATCAGTCTTTTCAATCCCATCTATAATACCACCGCAGACCTCCTCACCAATAATAACCTAGTAGAGCAGCCCATTCACCCAAATATCACAATCAAGACTCACTCCATACTAGACCTCATAATCACTAACAACCTATCACTAGTTTCCGATATCACCATCCATCTGCCATCTTTCAGTGACTGTTGCTGAACAGCTTTTCACATACATTCTCCCATCAAAAAATCTATCACAACTACTAAATTTTGTAACCATTTCTAATACCAACATCAAGAAACCCAAATCACTTATCAATGCCTAAACTAGTCTAGTATTCTCAACACAACTTAAGCCAACCTTGCTGCTGAAACTCTTATTACAACACTTAAAAATATACAAAATACCTGATTTCTTCTAATATCAAGACTATACAACCCAGCATAAGAAAGCCACATAGAACTCCCTAGGAAACTCATCAAAACAGTTTAAGAAATAGGTTAACTGTCAAATAGGAAGCATCATTCCAACAACCCCTCAGAACTCATCACCATGGTTCTCTCCCACAGATTTTCTCTCAGAATTTAGCAACCTAGCTACATCCCACAACAACTCAAGCAACAGCCCCACTTCATCTGAACCCCCTCCCCCTATATTTAACAATTTTACTTCAAGTAAATCAAAATCAAAGACATTCCGTCAGTCCTTGAAAAACTGAAATTCTATAGCTTCCCCACCCAGAGTATATGTCATCCACCTCTGTTTAATCTCTTCTTCTTCAACACATATATAATCTTTGCCTACAAAAGCACTATGCTAGACATTTGGAAACTAGCTACAGATAACTTACTCTATAAGCAGCCCAACCCTGCATACAACCATCCTATCTCCGTTCTCTGCACCCTCGGTACTTTGCTAAAAAATAATATATATCTAGATGACACAGTACATATGTAATTACAACCTTCTGTCTAACAATCAAGACAGAATCCAGGTATGCTGCAGCAAAGTAACAGCACCATGGACTCTTGCAGATAAAATTCTCCTAGCAGTTGATAAAAGATAGCTTACAGGTGCCACCTTTACTGACCTAACCATAGCATTCAATCTAATAAACCAAAACAGACCAAAATTTACTCTAGCACCCCCTACTTGATATAGGCATAAACTCTGATGCCCTATCAAGGTTCCAATGTTAGCTAGTAAATTTTATTCTTTAATCTCTCCATTAGCACAGCTTAAAGTGTTCCACAAGAAGCTCTACTTGCTCCTCTTCCTGTTTTCATCTACATCAACAAACTACCATTAGACTTTCCTTAACTTCCACTCCTTCTCTATGTAGACATCTTGGTCCTGTTCCACTAAAATCATTCCCTCTCAGTAATACAGAAGCAACTACAATCTGACTTTCTTTATATTATCTGATGGTTCTATAACGATAAACTATGACTTTATTCATTCAAAAAAAAACTATGATTTTTGGAACTAAGTATAAACAAAGTAAACCCTCCTTTGTGTTACATATCACCAATCACAACAATAATGCTATGGAAGACACTAACTCATTTAAATACCTAGGATTCTGGCTAGGTCATTCACTCAGCTTCTCCCCCCATCTAGATGACACACTAAAGAACATTCACTACTTTTCTAGGACAACAAAATCTCCCCCTTCCCCTAAAAAGCCTTCAGAATAGTGAAATGGAAAAGGCATCTTACTATCACAAGTTGAATACATCCTTGCCATAATAGCAAACCCATCAAAAAGAAACTCCTCAATTATCCAAATGCTTCCCAAATAAAATCTGCTACTTCATTACACTCTCACCAAACAAAAGCATCTCTACAAAACACTAGAAAAAACAAAATAGCTCCCCATCAGACAAAGAGGTGACTTGCTGTTCTGCTCTCATTTCCAAATGATGCCTCCCACCCCACTGCAACAGCAGCCAAGTTATTAAAAGAACCCCTATCATATAATCATATGATTCTAGAACACTCAGCACCAACACTCCTGACCCTCACACAAACCTCCGTGGCAATCACTGGTTCTCTCAATTAGGCCCCAATCAATCATATCCCATATTAAGGATTACTCCCCTTACCCAGAATTCTGTTCATAACTGAAGACACACCTTCAGATAATGACTAAATGCCAATGTAATGTCTCCAATCACATTACTTAAACCCACCAGTTACTGTAACCATCAATCTACTGTCCTTCTCTCCTTAGTCATATCCGTTTCACAGAATATCTTATTCAAAATCTTTATAACTGCAATGTTTCGATATTTGTATAAATCCACTGCAACTCAGCAACCCAAGAACATTGTCTCGATCCAAATTTGCATTCTCTCATTATACCTTTCATCTCCTTGTGGCTGTGAAATTGCATTATATATTTTCACTATTTTCCTTATGTTGTACTATTAGTCCAAAGTTGCTTTCTTTCCTTACATATGTTAAATTTGTGGGATTTATGACATTGTACTATATTACTGTACAATTATTCTTTATGCTATTGTACTATTCTCTCAAGAACCGAGAGAGACATTGGTCTTCAATTATTAGTGCTCTACCCTGGTTAACAAATTCAAATGAAATAAAATCAAGTCAAATAAATGCAAAAGTAGATTGAGAGTTGTGCTACTGTACTGCTACTGTACTTTGAGAAGAATCATGATGATTGGTGGAATGAACACTAAATGAGAACAGAAATCATAAAACCTTGAAAAAACCCTTTGAAAGTCATTTTAGCATACCTTCTACTTCCTCACTCTCCCAACAGAGATGCAAAGGAAAAATTCCCTTAGTGATGAAAGTACACTTCACTGAACTGACTCTGCACCATTGAGATCCCCTAAAAAATGGTAAACAACTAAGATCCCTCCTTATGAGCAACAAACAGGAACTATGGCAGGTGTATTTGTATACTAATGCATGCAAGTTTAGTTTGTTGCTTAGGCAGTTGTTCACAATATGCTGTCTTACTGGGATGAACTTGTTTCTGACTATCACATGCTTTCAAGTGATAACTTACATCTGATTCACCACGGTGCCAGTTACCTTAGTAATGACACTTTCTGATTACTTGTTCCCTGTTTGTAGTGTTTCCCAAGAATGAGGAATTCAAAGAATATGATCATATTTTAAACTGTTATTCTTGTAATGTTAACAGTATAATGAGCAAACAGAATGAAATAAGGTTTATAGTAGAATACAGTCATTATAAACTTGTATAGTAAATGGTCATAGCTGAAGCATGGAATACTCATGGCATTTGTTTTTCAGGTTACATAAAATATTAATGTACGTGAGAGGAGAAGAAATGTGGAAGTAGTTTGATCTTCTCCATGAATCAGTACACGCTAGTGTTTTCTGATGATTAAATGGGAGCTCTAGCAGTAGACAGTCATGGGTTTAGGGATTATGTACATTTGATCACTTGTTATTGTTGTCTAAATATGCATTCTACTAGACACCAAGACTACTTCAGATTTATTGATGATATTCTCAATCACCCTATATGTACATTATTGGGAGACTTTAATTATCCTTGTATTCACTGGGAAGAATGTTCTGCTGCTACAAATTTCCAAGGAACTTTCTAGATATCATAACATTTTACAGTCATACTCAGCTGGTCCATGACAGTACTAGAGGTTGTACCATATTGGATTTCCTAGCAGTAAACATGAATGATTAAGTGTAGAATGAAAAAGTATACGCACTAACAGGAAAACCAATCATAATACTGCAGTATTTCAGTAAGATCCTACATGATACTCCCATTATATAAAAGATACAACTACAGTAAAATTAATTATGGTCAGTTAAGGTATGATTGTTACTCTATTGATTTGGTCATATTGAATGAGCTGAGTAAAACTGAATATGGTTATAATGCACTGCAAAGCTTGCTTTATAAAATATTGCCATTTACTACAGTAACTAATGATCTTGCTGCTAAGAAAATTTCGATCCCAGCATGGTGCAGTTCAATCTCTATGAAAATCTATAAGAAAAAAAATAGTTTTGTATATACAAAACATATCAAAAAAGAGAAATAAAGGTAAGCTAAAAAGAGAACAAAAATTCTACAAAATGAAATGAATAGAAACATTTGAAAGAAGACTTGTGAGAGTTGAAAATAAATAGAACATTATAAATATGGAAATTCCTACAAATCATGTACTTGCCAGGGAATATCTCTCATCTTTCGTATACATACCTTAACAGACCCTATATTAGTAGCTAGCACATTTAATGAATATTTCACTATTAAAAATAATGATACTGGAAATCTCTGGAAGCTGTCCATTCTAATTTATAATGGGGCAATATCTGCCTAGTTATCATATAATATTTAGGTATTACTGCACTGGGAAAATGCAAAAGAAATACATCAACTGGTCTTTATAATTTTCCAGCTGTCATGCTGTCTAACCGTAAACTGGATCTGAGTTATCTTCAATGTTTATTTAATAGTTTGCTTAGGCCAGGAACTGTTCAGAGTATGAAAATGATCCCATACAAGTCCTATTCTTAAAAAAAGGTAAGACAACTGACATAAGAAATTACAGGTTAGTCAGTCTTACATCTATCCCGGTCAAGTGCTTTGAAAGATGGCTTCTAGCAATTACGAAATCAGGGAAGAAAAACATTAAATAAATTGATATTTATCAGCATAGTTTTGTTAAACATCTCTCCTCTTAACCAAAATGATTGACTTCTTTGCACAGGTTACTATAGCCCTGGACGTAGTCCTCAAATATGATGCAGCTTTTCTGGATTTCTCTAAGTTTTTTTATTTTTTGCACCCTATATCATTACTGAATTCTTGCTTATTAATGAATATAACACATATTTAACAAAGTGAATAGGAAATTGTTTAATTGGATGGAAACCCAATAGTGGTTATCTAGTATCATAAATCTCTATTCTATGTGGTAAATTGAGTCCTATGTTATTTAACTTGGTGTTTACAAGCATACCAAGGCATAGCTCATTTTGGTTACGCAAGTAGGTGGGTGATTAAAAAAGTGGAGTTTTAATAGTTAGTAGAAAAGATTTTGAAGAAATTGATATGTATGTGTCATCCGTCTTAGATAAGTATCTGATGCAAGATTGAAGCTTAGCATGGACTACTGCATGCATCTAGTTTTTGGAAACCTATTATAACTGAGCCTATGAAAAATGAGGATGCCACTACAGGTGGGTTGTGGAGCATAAGGACCTTGGATAACAATTACTATATGCTATTCTTTACAAAACATATTAATATTATTTTAAATTGTGCAATGTAGAAAACAAAAGACTTAGAATGCATGGTAAACTTGTATAATATTTAAATAAAGCCTGTTGTAGAATATAATAATTTATTTTGCAACCACATTTGTGGGCAACTTAAACATCTTAAATCTGCTCAGAGAAAATTTACAAAGATAATTCCTTCAGTTAACAGTTTAACATATGAAGAAAGGCGTAAACATCTCAGCTTTTTTTCATTTCATTACCGTTACTTTAGGGCATTCTCATTCTATCATATAAAGCTTATAAAAATGTAGACTTAGATTACATTTAAATCTTCATGATTGTAAAATTACTCATAGGCATCAAATTATGAATTTTTGTATTGATATTTATAAAAATCAGCTAAAGTAGTTTACACTATTACCTGTATATAATACCATGTATATGAAGCAAGTTGCTATTTTTATGTTGTGAATCAGATATTATAATCTCGTTTAAAGGCTCAGTTTCCCACGCAGTGGGTCACATGATGAGCAGAATATTTTAAGGGAAGAAAAGGCAATTTAAACTTGCAGCGTTGCTTGCGGCAGTACTCCAGGCACGTAAAAAGAAATTGATGCAAAGAAAATAAGAAAATGCATTATGAAGACAGTTACTCAGAGAACTACTCAGGTTGGAGTTCAGAGGGTGATTGTTCAGAAGACCAGTTATCCTTTGAAGAAGGAGAAAGGCAAAATAATACCAACTGTACTCCTTTCCAGAAGCTCCCTCCCAGCCTCTAGGGTATAAGGACTACTTCCTGAAAAACAACTGAAGATTTTCCTGGATATATTGCCTGATAGCCTGGGCCAAATAGAATTGAACTTCTGTGAGGACTCCCTAAAACCAATTTTCTGTGAATGTATGTAGCCTTAAACTAGTTTATAGGTTCATAGGTAGGTACTAGGTTATCGGCCCTATGGCCCATACAAGCCTAGCCAAAAAATGTACCCTGGCTTTCGCCACCCAATAAATTTATTTTCCTGTGCCTCTGTCGAGCAGAGCCACAGAAGTGATCCCTGGGGTGAATTTCCCATTTCCCATCCAATCATCAAGATTTTTCTTGAAGAGTAATTGTTAATGTACTTCCTATTACTAAATATATATGCTAGTCTGGCCTCTGTGTGTGTGACTCAGCAGCCTACAGCAGGCCGCTAATTACTCTCTCCCCTCCTGTTTTTCTTTTCCTAGTCCTAGACAATTTTCCTAGTTTAAACAATAGGAGACTTGGCCAATTTTTCTTTCTTTTCTGCCTGCTATTCTTACTATTACCTGTAGGTGCAGCACCCACCAGCCTAAACCCTGTATAACTATTAATCCCTTTATGCAAAATATCATCTCTAGATACTCTTAAACTAACAGACTTCTCAAATCCCACTCCACACCCTCCAAAACTGGTAATATCCAACCCCTCCTACATTAAACAAACCAAGGAATAAATAACTTCTACATCCTACAAATTCCGACACTACTTCTTCCTTACAGTTTTTCATTAATCAACCTACTTACCTTAATTCCGAAGCAACAGTTGCTGATACTTTTTCTGCTGGTTTCTCTCTCCTTTCTGCTTTAACCCACTCCGTTCGCCCTCCGGGCTCACTCTGCCCCCCTAGCATACCCCCAAATCTCACTTACCCCCACTACTCCTACATTTATTCTCTACTTAATAATCCCAACCTCTTACTACCAGCCAATCATTCCTCACTCTGGCTCCTCCCCTTCCTCCATCCCACCTGCCTATAGCTATCACACCACCCACCCACCTAAGTCCTACTATCCCCCTCTCTACAACACCTGACTGATTCTCCCTACTATGCTTTCTCTTCCACCTAATATCCTTACTTCCATATCTATACTCATCCTTTTTCTACTCCCTCTATACCAGGCCACCTCCTTACCAACTTCCATCTACACCCTCCCCCTCTTCCTCCCCCCTCCCCCTCACAACACACTTCCACAACATTTCTGTCTCTTTAGTTCCATCACACCCAATTCTCCACTTAAAGATAAAGATTTTCTCAGTCTCAATCAAATACTACAAACCAAAACCTATTCACTACCAGACACAACAATCTATGACCAAACCAAAAGTACTTATTCCTTATCTCACTTACCTCTGCTTAGCCGGGGACATTCACCCTAATCCAGGTCCAAATACCACCCCAACACCCCGCCACCCTAATACCAACAGTAAATCCACCTGTAAATACCTGAAATTCCTCACCTACAATGCCCAAAGTTTAAAAAAATAATTTTCCCTGTTGCATGCCCGGCTTAATTACAACTCACCTGACATTGTAGCCATCTCAGAAACCTGGATAAAACCACATATAAATGACTCTGAATTCCTTACCCTTGGATTTCAATCCCTTAGATCTGACCGCTTAGGTAGGAGACGTGGTGGTGTAGCATTAATCTACTCCAACCAGCTGTCCATTACTCCATACCATAATCCCATTCCTTCCTTCAATAATGCTGAACTTGTAATTAAAGTAAATTCATTGGTTGTTTTTAATGAACCAAGGTTTATAAAGGCACTGAAGGAAGGGAGAAAGTTATCTGATGAAGTCCAGATTGGACGAAAACGTATTGTTTGAAAGAGCGTTAATGTTATGAACGAGCGTCTTTGTGGATTACAATAAAGCAGTTTTTTTATTCAACTACGAGTTTTTCCTTTCGTGGGCACTTTGGACTTGTTATTGGTGATTTTTAAGTGCTTTACAACACTTCTTGGTGATTTTTGTTGGTTTGTGTTTCGGAAAGGAGGCTCTTTTCGGTACATCAATATGAGTACTGAAGGACAAGAGGAAGTTGGAGAATCCAGGAAGCTCATTGGTCAATTGACGGAGCTCATCGATCTGTTGACGCCCCTTTGCCACAACCTGCTGTCTAAAGTGAACAACGGGCGTGAAGACGCCAACGAGAGCAGAAACTATGGCGGGCACAAAACGAAAAGAAAAAGGGAGTTTATTGGCGGTTCTGAGGACGCTGACGACCTAGAAGAGACGTGTGTGGCCAGTTTTGATCCAGAACTAACACCTAAAGTATTACAAAAGGCAGCAACAGGAGCGGAGGTGGCTAATGGGGACTTACATGTGTTAGGTGCTAGAACGAGGACAGGACATTCCTCTGCAGCACTCAAAGGTACTGTAAATGCAACAAATGATACAACCAATGAATGGTTAAAAAAAGACTTTTGCTTTAGAATGGACACTAACGAAACTAATGTTTTTAAGAAAAAGTATTCTATGGGGGAAAATTATTCTTTTGTAGTAAAATTAAATAAACTGCATACTATGATGTATAAATATAGAACATATACATTGGAAAACGCTTACTTAAATGAATGCCTTTTACAGGAAATTGTCCCTAAGGGACTAAGAGTTTACAAATATCCAAACAATGTTGAAACAGGATCTATTTTTCACCAGAGTCTGATTAAAACATTTAACAAATGTGGGTTAGAGGTAATAAAATTAATAATAGAAGAAAATGACAGAAAGCAAACAACATTAAAGAAAGAAATAGATGAATTGGATGTATGCATTAAGAATGACTTAGTTTTTGGCATTAGGGAAGAAAAGGAAAAGTATTTTAAAGTAAGGGAAGATATTGATGTGAAATGTGATGAAATTATTCAAAGAAAAATGTCCAAATTGAGGAGGGACATTAATGAATACAAAACCAACATTAGTTATCCTGATCCCATTCAGACAAAAAAGGGAAATTATAAAACTAGAGAAACATGGAATAGGTACAACATAGAAAGTACATGGAATGAAAACAATGTTAGAAAAAATTATGATGAAGAATTTCCTCCATTGGAGAGAGAAGAAAGGGGACGTGAATACACACACCAAGAAGTAAATAATTTTCATTTGGAAGGGAGAAAGGGGAGAGGGAGACAGTATTGAAATGCACCCCTACCCCAATAGGTCTAGCAGAATGTGACAATGTTATTGTGTTAGACAATGTTAGAAATATTTATAAAGATTTCACTGTTTACAATTTTAGTGATTTGGTATTAACAAAAGGACATTTTAGCTTGTTTAGTAAAGGATTGAAATACATACCCTATAGGAGAGGGGAGATTACAGATACACTACTTGAAGTGAAAATTTTCACACGAAAGCTAAATTTGGAAGTAATGGCTACAAAAGCAGGCTTTAATAGGAATAGTATGGTTGAAATTGAACTTTCTAGAAAGTCAATTTTTAACCCCCCACTATTACCTCAGATTAAGAATTTTGAAAATAAATTAGAAAAGGAGGTAAGGAAATCCCATGAAAAAAGTGGAGAAGTATACACACATTACAACAACCTGAGTAAGGAAGAAAAAGAAGTAATAAAGGATTTACAAAACAATTACTCCATAAGAATAATGAAGCCAGACAAGGGGGGTGGGATAGTTGTAATGGACAAAATAATATACGAAGGGAAAATGAATAATATTTTGAGGGATGAAACAAAGTATAAAACGGTATCTAGAAACGAAGTAAATATGGCATATTACAAAATTGACTTATTAATAAAAGACCTATTACTAGAAAAGGTTATAAGTGAGAAAACATATAGGTACCTGGAAGTAAAGAAACCCAGAATTGCAACAGTTTTTGGAATTCCAAAAATACATAAGAATTTGAATAACCCCCCTTTAAGACCCATAGTAACTTCTGAGGGGTCTAAAACAACACCTCTGGCGAAATACGTAGATTTTAAAACTAAGCACATTTGGGTCAACAAAAAAGAGATTTTAAAGGATTCATGGGATTTTCTCAGGGAGTTAAAGACTGACTTATATAGGGAAGATGTTATATTTATCACCATTGACATAATAGATCTTTTTTCCAGCATACCATGTAGAGAAGGAATGGAGATATTTGAGGAAATTATTTTTTCTGACAAAAAATTAACACAAGATGAAAAAACAGTCACAGTTGCGCTCATGGACACAATATTAAAAAATAATTTTATTATGTTTGGAGGAGAATTTTTTCAACAGATTTCAGGGGTGGCCATGGGCGCGGCATGTGCCCCCACATTTGCAAATATTGTGTTGAGCAAATGGGAAGAAAAGTATATCCTTAATTCACGTTACACCAAATTTTGGTTAACATACCGGAGATTTCTCGACGACATAGTTATGTTTTGGGTTGGGGGGAAAGAAATGTTCTTGGAATTTTTTGAATATATAAATCAGACCACTAATTTTTTAAAATTTACTTACACTATGGATTCTGATTGTCTAAGATACTTAGATGTGGAAGTTTACAAGAATGAAGGCCATTTTGAGACTAAAGTACATAGGAAGGACACCTATGTGAATTCTTATTTACATTACAACAGTGGGCACCCCTTACATTGTAAAAGGAGCATTGTGAAGGGTCAGTTTGTAAGGGGGTCTAGAATGACCAGCAACCAAACTGACTTCACAAAGGAATGTGAAAAATTAGAAACAATGTTCAAAGATAGGGGATACCCAAAAGACTTTGTGGAGAAAACGAGAAAAGAAGTGGAAGAAGGGAGAATTGATAGGTTTCATCCAATAAAAGGTGTAACAATAGATGGCCATTCTAGTGAAGGAAATAAAAAGGAAAAAGAAGAAAATTCAGAGAAAGGTTATGGAAAAAGTTTAGTGGTAGAATTCAATTCAACCAACAAGAATTTAAAAAGAATTCTGGACAAAGAATGGGTTAATTTTTTGGCTTTAACTGACATAAATGAAATTAAAAGGATACAACCCAAAATAATATACAAAAATGCCCCCAACTTGAAAGGTATACTGGAAAAAATAGGAAACAACAAAATGGGATTAAACAATAATAGAAAAGGAACTTTCAAATGTGGAAAATGTCCACAATGTCCGTACATTATGAATACTAGTGAGGTAAATATATGCAGCAGAAAAAGAACAATCAACAGTAAAGGGCTTTACAATTGTGATTCAAGCAGAGTGGTGTATTTGGTAGTGTGTGAGAAGTGCCAATCGTTTTACGTAGGTAAGACGGAAAGAAAACTCAAGAAAAGAATCTACGAGCATACATACGATATTAATAAGGGGAAAGAAACGAATGCACTTTACAAACACAGTACTAACTGCAATGGGTATAATTTTAAATTTACAGTATTGGAGCAGATTAAGATAGATAATAGAGGGGGCCCTTGGGAAGAAGTGCTTGAAAGCAAAGAACTATGGTGGCAGGTTAGCCTGGAAGCAGGGAAGGAACCAGGATTAAATGACTACCTGTCTATTGTGTCCCTGCTGAAAATAAAATCAAGCAAAATTTAAGGTGTAGTAAACACAAAAGGACACTAGAGGGGGTAAGACTCTATGGAATTGAATAGTATTACAAAGAGAATGTTTCATAAACACAAATGCTTTAATATCAATTTTTTTACGTGTGTTTTAGTTATTTATTTATTTATTTATATAAAGGGAATTAATAGAATTTCATTCCATGTACATCATAACAAACATGTTTCATTTAACTTCAATTGGTAGGTAGACAGGTAAATGAATTAATATTATGTAGTGTCTTAGCATACATTGTTTTTTAAGTAATGAATATTTATGAGTCTATTTTAACGAAGGGGTTTTGATTTGATGATTTTAAACTAATTAAAGTAAATTCATTGGTTGTTTTTAATGAACCAAGGTTTATAAAGGCACTGAAGGAAGGGAGAAAGTTATCTGATGAAGTCCAGATTGGACGAAAACGTATTGTTTGAAAGAGCGTTAATGTTATGAACGAGCGTCTTTGTGGATTACAATAAAGCAGTTTTTTATTCAACTACGAGTTTTTCCTTTCGTGGGCACTTTGGACTTGTTATTGGAGACTTTTAAGTGCTTTACAACACTTCTTGGCGAACTTGTAATTGGCCTACTAAAAATAAATAACCATAAAAGCATCTGCTTCATTTTCCTCTGTATTCCTCCCGGTAACAACTCCACTACCCTGGAAGATATCCTGTCTTGGACCTCCTCCAATATTAAACTAGAGACCTACATACTGGGAGATCTAAATATAGATTGGAACAAAATCAATAACCCTAATCTCACCATATCAATCAATCTAACTTCACCCAACTTATAAACTCCATAACCAGGCCTAACAAAACCACCCCCCCAGGCTCTATACTAGACTGGATCCTAGTATTCCACCCTAATAGAGCCATAAAATCTGCTGTAATTCCTGACCCACTAGGGGACCACTTCCCAGCCTTCACCCATCAAGCTAACCTCACTTCTCCACACTCCTACAAGTTCATTCATACTTGTAACCTCTCTAACTTTAATCCCACTTCTTTCTCTGACTCCCTTAAACAAACTAACTGGCACCCCCTAAAAACTCTTCCATTAGATAAAGCTGTTGAATACTTCAATTCAATTTTCCTAACTATCCTCAACTCCCAAGCCCCTACAAGAACAAAAAGAGTAAAAACTAAGACCACCCCATGGCTAACCAAAGACACCACAAAATTATGCTACAAAGAGATAAAACCTGGAAAACCTACCTCCAAAATAGCCTGAAGTTCTACTTAAATATAAACAACTAAGAATCCTCTCATTAGAGACAAAAAATCTTACTACATCAAACTACAAGTAAACCATCCAAATAACCTCAAACAATTCTGGAACTCAATAAATTCCCTTCTTAGCTCAAGAACTAAGAACAACCCCTGTCCTGACAGCAGCAAATCTGACCTTGAAATCGCCTCACTATTCAACTCCTTCTTCACCTCTTCTATTGCTGAACTGACCAAGACATTTACCAGCAATAACCCAGTAGCCCACCCCGCTCAATCCTTCTCACCCTCTAGTCCTCCCACTTTCGAACTTAAACCAGTCCCCACCACACTTATAAAAAATTGCTCTCAAAACTAAAACCATGTTCCAATGTCCCTGACAACATTCCATCCTCATTCCTAAAAATAGCCTCTGATGGTATTACTCTCCCTATCAGTATCCTGATCAACAGATCCTTACTAGAATCCTATGTACCCAAATTATGGCGCACTGCATATATTCTACCACTTCACAAGGGTTTTAAAAACTGCAATCTCTCCAATTTCCGCCCCATAGCTATCCTCTCCCCAATCTCCAAACTCCTTGAAAAATGTATCTACCTTCAGCTTATGCCATTCCTTACCAAACACCAGCTACTCTCTCCTACCCAACACAGCTTCCATCCAGGACATAGTACCAACACCGCCCTTCTCTTCTTCTTACATGCTGTAAATCTGGCCCGTGACTCTGTTAAATAGTATCCACAGTTCTGCTAGATTTATCTAAAGCTTTCAATACCATCTCCCATACCCACCTCCTAAACCATCTGTCTAATCTTAATCTCTCCCACAAAACACTTTCCTGGTTCTCAAGCTATCTTTCAGACAGGTCTCAGGCAGTAAAGTGGGGACAATGCACCTCCACTTTCCTTCCTACCCCCACTGGAGTACCCCAAGGATCCATACTTGGCCCAGTGCTATTCAACATCTTTATTAATGACTTTCATAAAGCCATACCCAACACCAAAATTGTGCAATATGCTGACAACTCCACTTTAATCTGCTGCACCTCTAACCTAACTGATCTCCAATCACTGACTCAAACTGCTTTCTCAACCACCGAAAAATGGATGCTCCAAAATCACCTCTCACTAAACGCTAACAAATCTAAAATCCTTTTTTTTCTCCCTCAAAAACTTCGACTATTGATAAAAACTCTCTTCAAATTACCAGCCAAAACAACTGTACTATAGAGATTGTTCCCTTCGCCAAACTTCTTGGTGTCACCATCGATGAACATCTGAAATTCAATACTCACATCGAGCTAAACATCAAGAAAACCCACATAAAACTAGGCTTACTTTACAGAAACAGCTACTTCCTCTCTCCTTCCTCCAGACTAACCCTTGGCACTACCTATCGCCTTCCCTCACTACTGTATGGCGCTCCTTTGCTTACTAATTTATCCACCAGTCTCTCCTCCAAACTGGAAGTCTGTTACAATAAAATCTCCAGATTTGCTACTAAAGCCAAATCCTCCTCCCATCATTGTACCTCCCTTCACTCATTAAATTGGCTTGAACAACCCAACCAATTAGACGTTTGCCAAATCACCACAGCCCACACATTACTGTTCCAGCTTACTAAGTGCCCTGCACTATCCAACATTCTAACACCATATACCTCCCATAGATCTACCCACCAACACCTAATCACCATCCACAAACCCAAGCACCTGGCTGGTCAGCTTCTGCTTTCCTTCTCCTTAGCAAAAAAATGGGATTCTCTCCCCACTCCACTGAGGACCTGTGACAACCTCAAAAACTTTAAAACTCTACTTCACTCCTATCTTTATTCAAACGGGAGGTGAAACTGTAATCTTCACCCCTTACCTCTCAAACTGTCCTCCACCTATGCTCCATGCTAACTCTCACACCAAACTAACCTCACTCACTAGTGAAGGTTGTATAAACAATGCAACCTCAATATGTAGCCACTATGCTATATGCCTGTCTCTCCTGCCTAAACAAAATGAAACTGTAATTATTTGTTTTCTCTTCTGTATGCTACCTGTTTCTAAGTTTGTAATACAAAGACTCTTTGTAATTAATTCATGTAAATAAACGATGTATTGCGAAGCTTTTCTCCTTGGGCCTCCACTGAAAATGGGCTCTCCGACCCCAGTGGACCTCCCCGATCACCAAACTGGAATAAATAAATAAAGAAATAAAAAGAATTTAGATACACGGGTGAGAGACAAGGTTTATTGCTCTGATTTTGTGGCGTATGTGTTCCTTGAAGGCCCTTGGCCCGGAATTCAGGAATTAATATTATGAACCTTATAAGCTTCTTATAAATCTGTACTGCTTATTATGTCAAAGAGTAAAGATGGAAGCTTTTGTAAAATGGAATTTCCTATACAGTGAATGTATATGATAGCCTTTTTACCATGCAGCCATTGAGGTAGACACTTTTAAATCATATGGTAATTTTAAACCAGCTTCTTAGTAAAGATTTTCATATTTTTATACATACAGTCATCTGTGGTAATTACGTTTGTGAAGTTTCAGTCTTTGATGAGCCATACATTTGTCAAAATTGAACATACTGCTAGCAAAACCAATAATTTGCAAATATGGGATGATCCACAGTTAGTAATGCCTGTACATAATCATAACTCTTAGTTACTTTGTTGTCTACTTTCTGAAACAAAAACAAACTCACCATAGTTGGCAGGAGAGAAAATAATGCAAATTTGCTTGCTGAAGTTTGTGTGGCATTAAATTCAAGGCCAGTTATCCCTTTAGATTCACAAATTATTAGCTGTTGCCATTAAACACAATGAAGACAGAGAAATACTTTTACATTTGTCTGCTATGCTTGTAGCAGGTGTTAGTTGTTTGCAGTATTCATGTCCACCTTTTCCAAAATTCTATAATGCCCTATAAGGGGTGGGAGGTTGGCATAAGGGGTGTGAGGTTGGCATAATGTTTAAGGTATTTACCTTACAGAGAAAAGATGCAGGGTTTGATTCTCACATAGGGTAATTGTCTAGGCTTATAATGGCCCACAAGGACAATTTGCCTAGTACTAATCTATGAACCTATGAACATCTGAATTCACAATATTAATTTAAGAATTAATTTTTACTTATAGAAATTAATAAAGTGGTTGTTCTACTTATAACTATTCATGCAGAAATTTTAAACAACAGACATTATTGACTGAAACTCCCATATCTCTTGTATGGGCAGTGTTACCTTCTTGCTCTGGACCACATTTTATAGTAAAGTTCTATCTGTGCATTCATAAGTAGTTAATTATTACAATGAGTTATGTTTAGTTACTATAGAAATGATTCTTCCACCACTGTTGATAGGGACTAATTTCTTAGGGAATATTCCAAGTGTTCTACTGAAGAGTTTTTAAATGAGATGATATCATGAAAGTGTCCCTAGTATGCTGTCTCCCTAATATTCATAGGTTCATAGATTAGTACTATGCTAGCTGCCCTTGTGGGCCATTTTAAGCTTAGCCAGTTACCTGATATGAGAATCAAACCCTGCACTTTGTGTCTACAAGGTAGTTACCCTAACCATTATTCCAGCTTCCCACTTTTCAACATTTACACTTTTAACTTTAACATACTGAATCTAGAGTAGGACTTAATTGTTTTCACTTATCTTTCTGTGAAATAACACAATATCATGTCTGTCCTGGTTCCTATATCTCAATTCTCTTATTTTCTCTTCTTGTATGCCTCTTTAAGGATGGTACAGTCTTGTATGCTATGGATATCAATAATTTACATTAAAATGATTTAATGCCCTGTCTTTCCTTATTCTGCAATGATATGTATGTTAAACTTTTCAGAATTTAAAATGTGAAGAAATAGCTCTGTTTTTTTTCTGAGGGTACTGTGATCTATAAATGTAATCATTTAATTGAGTCAAAAATGTTAAGATAATGTGTCTTGACTGGCTTCTGTCATAGTTTTATTATATTACATAACACTGATGACTGTTTTGGTTGATTTTCATGAAGGCTTTTACTATTTTGTGCAAGAAACGAGTTATGTTTTAATGCTTCATTTCAATGTAAACAATTTTTACTGTGTGAGGTTTTAGGTAACTTATTCAATATTAAAATCATTTTTTTTAGATTTGTTTTTATGTGAATAAATTCAAAGTGCCCACTCTATGTCTGGTGATGTAGACATATTCTTCAGTCAATCATATTATGTTTAATTGAATATATGCTAAGTATCATTAAGTGCATTATAACTCATGTAATGGACTCTGTATCAACAGTTACAATCTACCGGTTCATATTACGTTATCGAAACTTTAAAAGTTCGAATGCTGTATGGTCGAACCCATATGTTCGAACTTTTAAAATTTCGAAAATGACAGAAAAAAAATTAAAAAAACGAAAAAAACCTACCTAATGGTTGTAAGCAGGGGGGCAAGCCCTCCTGCAACCCCCATGTGGGGAACTGCACCCCCCAGTCCCCCACTCTTTAAATATACCAACTCAGAGACTGCACCACAGTGCAGTAAAGGGAACTCTTCCCTTTCTGCACTGAACAGAGATCTCTGTTAACATGTTTGAACTTTTAAAAGTTCGAACATATGGGTTCGACCATATAGCGTTCAAACTTTTAAAAGTTCGACAACATAATAGGGAACCCAATACTACATGGGTTTTTATCTCAACCATATCATGAGTGAATCTTTACCTGTAATGCTACATATCTTCCATTAATTGTTTACAGTCTTATCACCACTGCTTGACCGCTTAATATACAGATCAGATGATAGATTATCCTAAAGTATATTTTAAATGTTATAGGGCATTTCATTAAATGTTTAGGTTATCAACAGCAAATTTGGCTGTTGGAAGCTATGGAAAATATTCTTTATCAAGTGCAAGAAGAAGTGAATCATGTAACTATGACTTTGCTTCTTTCCATGGAGGTTTTTTTTTTTTTTTTTTTTGTGGTTGTGGTTCTGCGAGCATGGAGTTAGCATACATAAATTAGGTGAGGTAGGGGGGATGTCAGACCCTCTATGTTGGGGTGTGGGGGCAAACCACTCATATAAAATAAGTGATTCGGTGTTTTGTACTTTCTTCCCCAGTTGCTAAAGGAAGCCGTTTGATTTTCTTTTGCAACTGAAGTAGTTTTGGTGAGATTGTCCTTTGACAGATTTCGGTAGTCAATGTGCTGGCATCAATGGAATGTGCATTGAAGTAATGGCATGTCAACTACTGATAATATGCTCATTCTAAAAAATGGAGGAATATATTTACATCAGAGTGACCTCAGACCCATAGAAATGTTCTAGTGCATTTCAGTCTTCCATACCCTTAATAGTTTTCAGCAAGGAGAAAGACAGGAGTATTCAGGTTCATTCTCTGTCATGTACATTTATTTTTATTTGTTTCCTTTAACCAGGATTTACACACAATGAAATGATTCACTGCTGAAGGCTAGACCTTTTACGCACTGTAATTTCAGGGAGGTTGACAACTGCTCTGTGAAGACTGTATTAGTATTCAGAAATGCACTGTGCTTTACTATTTTACAAATTCATAAACACAAGATTTTTTTTCTTAGGCTTTGAAAATAACATAATGTGGGAATAATTGCAAAAACCTTCTATGCATGTATAATGTGAGGAAGCAGCATTTGCTTAATTGAAGTTATATTGTTATCCACCCTTAACTAGCAGCCTTGTGTTGCAGATATTTTATTCAGTTTTATGTGTTATTCATAGAAACCTAATTGATAAGATGATAGAAGCCATTATTTCTTCATAATTTAACATTTCCAAATCTAATTGACACTTACCACAATAGCCTTTTTGTATGCTTCTGATGCTAAATAAAGGTATAATTTTAAAAGTAAGATCATGGGATAATCTACCTATACAACAACATCTCAGTTTTATGAAGTTACTTATGCAGCTAGGGAGATCTGCAACTTGAGTTTGAATTTGAAGTACTACTGTTACCCGATCTGCAATTGTTAAAATGGTGCACTTATAGGTTCATAGGTTCATACTAGGCTATCTGCCCAAGGGCATTTACAAGCCTAGCCCATAGTTATGTGGCTTTCGCCACCCCTTTAGTTTGAATAAAAACTATGCCTATCATTTTGCTGTGCCTCTGTCAAGCAGTGACACTGAAGTAATCCCTGGGGTATATCTGCGATCTCCCATCCATTGGTCAAGATTCCTCTTGAACAAGGCCAGCGAGGTGCTCTGCCTCACATGTACCGGGATTTTGTTCCACAGCATAGGGAGTCTCTGGGTGATGAATCTGTCCCTCCAGCACGTTCTATTTATAACCATGTCAAGGTTTAAGTCTCCCGCCCTTGTGGTTCTGAGGGATCTAGATTTTTTGAGGTGAAGCATATTCATCAAATCTGGGTCTGACATGGCCTTATATGTCAGGCACAGGTCACCTCTGAGCAAGCGGTATGAGACTGAATAGAGCTGGAGTTCTTTCAGTTGAGCAGCATAAGACATATTTTTGAGACCCTTTATCCTTTTGGTGAGGAACTTTTGGGGCCTTTCAAGCTGCAGCAGGTGTCTGGTCAGATACATTCCAAACGGGGCATTGTACTCAATCATAGGTCTAATGAGTGATGAGTACAGGGGAACGATGACCTCCCTTGATCTAGATGTGAATCCCTTCATGATCAGGTGGGCGATATAGAAGGTTTTCCTAACTACTTTAGCAACATGAGTGTCAAACAAAAGGCTACTGTCAACCTGGGTCAAAAAAAAATTCAGACCAATAAAGCCAGACTCCACTAGCTGTGGACTTAATATAGAATTTAGATTTCAGTGAAATATCCCATGGATAAAAGCATTATAAGGTTTGTCAAGTGGGGGCTGGCATAATGGCCAATGTGTTTACCTCACAAACACAAGGTACAGGATTTGATTTTCACCTTTGGAAAAATTGACCAGGCTTAAAATGGCCTGCAAAGGCAGCTATCCTAATACTTACCTATGAACCTATAATGTAGACTGGGTTGCAATCCTAAAAGCTGAGCAAATAAGACAATTAATATTAGAGATATGATACAACTGTTATATCCCATGTATGGTTATAAATGCTTCAAAAGATTAACCTACCAGCTGACAGAAGCCATGTTCTTTTCATGTAAAAAATTGCTTTAAATGAGAGTATTAAAGTATCAGGAAATACTGCCTCCCTTAGGATGGTCTCAGAAGCTGTTCTGTTCTCTCAAAAGCTAACAGCTTCAGCTGATATGTGTGTTCTACTCTGAGTAACAACAGCACTAGTGGAATATGCCTTATCTTACATACTGCCTGATGTCTGATAGTTAGTGCAGGGCATTAGGGCTCTGACCTGTTTGAAAACTACTTCCTGAAGTAAAGGGTATAGAGTTTGATTTCCTCCATATGCATTTGCCCATTGTGAGATTCTATGCAAGTCACTTGGTCAGCCATTATTCTTGGGTCAGCCTGGAAGAAGGAACTTGTGTCCAGTGGGCTTACCAAGTTAACCAATGTATAAAAATAAATAAATAGCCAGATAAAACTATTGTATTCCAATTTTTTAACAAGAAGCATTTTCTACAGTAGGGATCACAATAATAGTGCTGTCATATTAAATTCAAGTTCACTAAAGAGCTAACACAATGATAATTCATAACATGGTTGTGTTTTCTTGACTTAAAATGGAGGGTTATTCTAATATGATGTTGCAGAGTTGCCAGCTCTGTTACCACTGAGATAACATTGAATAGCTGTCATAAATAGGACAATATTAACAGGCTGCATAAAATTCTATCAGAATCTAGTCTAATTTTTGAGAGATTATTTTTAGCATTCCTAATGGGGATGGATGATTTTAATTTATTGGTGTTTCTAGCCATTCTTTGTGGGCCATCTCAGTTGGTTCAGGATGGTCTACCCATCTTTTGTTGATTAATGGAGACATTTCCATCACTCATTGCTATTATTCTCGGGAATCTTCTTCTTCTTTCGGCTTTTCCCGGTTAGGGATCGCCACAGCGGATCACATGTCCACTCATGATTGACAGTGGAGTTTTACAGTGTCGAGTTGCCAGCCCAGTGCCCAATCTTCCACAGAAGGCACACAAACACGCACTCACACCTAGGGCCAATTTAGAGTGTCCAATCCACCTACAGCATATCTTTGGGATGTGGGAGGAAACCGGTGTGCATGTGAAGTAGCACCACTTGGCTTTTGTCTCACTGTTATGTTTGATAATGCTCCCTTTAAATGATTTAATTATTATAACTGTCCCTCTTGATGCAGTACTGTCCCCGGCTGCTATTATTTGTTGAATCCACTTAATATTTTTATCTATATCATTGTCCCATTGTTCCTTAGTCATGTGAGTTTCCTGTAGAAAGGTTACTTCTGAGTTTGACTGATATACGAGGTGCAAAATTAGCTTTTTCTTTTTACTGTCTTGCAAGCTATTTATATTCCATGAGGCTACACTAATCATCTTAGAAAATAATTAGGTTAAATACCCATGTTACTGAAATAACTGTGAATGCTATGAGGAGAGTGTTTGGCAACACATGCTGAGTAGTATGTGATATGGCTGAAAGAAAAAAGATAAAGTGACACTGCGCTCTTTCAGAAACTCCCTAGTGCCTGACCACTTATCACTATCTTCTGAAAGAAAAGGGTTGAACCAGTAAACAAATATATTCGTAATACTAGAATGTAAACTTCTAAAAACACTAACAATTCTAACTATCTTAAAGTGATTACTTTGTATTCCAAGGAACATCACAATTCTGCCAGGATATTTGCCACTCAGCCAGCAGCTTTAAGTTGTGGTTAACATAAGCATTGCTGACACAATCAGGAGTTAAGGGTAACTGCTATCCTGTAACTTCTATATTTTAGCTTAATATAAGACCCTGAGACTAATTACAAGTGCCTAGAGGTGCTATGTTGACACCAAATATCTCTAGGTTAGCTAGATAAGTCAGTATTTACACTCCTTTTAAATTCTTAAAAGGATACATTATACTAAATGGCAAGATAGTGTAGTGGTTAGAGTCCTGGCTTTGCATGCAGCCATTTATGGTTTGAGTACCAAGACAGGCCCTGTAAATAATATATTGCCATCTAAAAATTTTATAAAATATTAAAACATGTAAAACCATACATTAACCTAGATTTCTTCTTTTCAAAAGCTGTTGATGAATTTCTGCAAAGTATAACTAAGCAATATATATCTACTTACAGTTATGTTAGCAAAAAGGCTATAGCCATAAAGGATTGCTTCTCTGGAATACTTTCCAAATATCTACAGTTTTTACTTCACTGCAGCCTGTAAGTGGATTAATCAAGTTAGCAACATAGATGTGAATATTTCTAGAAGGTATAGTTTTGGTCAGATGATATACAGCATACTGACCATCTTTATAAAGTAATGATTTAGAGCAAAAAATAGCAAGTAAAATCATTTAAATTCCCAATAATTCTGATTTCTGAGAAAGGGATTTATTTTGTGCTACAAAAGCTGTGTAAGACTTATTTCTGACTGGTGAACATGTAAGCATTCCTATTGCTTCTGCAGCCATTTCTACTTCACTGCATAGTTGACTAAATCAGAAATTATGTCATCTCTAATCCTACAACAGTCTAGATAACAATGGTAATTCTGCCTTGTTAGATTGGTTGGGCGCAGTTTTCATAATTCATCAAAACTGTTAAGTAATTGTTTATCTTTGTGTTCAGAAATGTTATGTCATCATGGCAGAGCCCTGGCTTGTTCAGAGGTTCATCAAGAGTAAATACATTTCAAAATGGATATCAGGTAAATGAGGAAACATTCTGACCTAGTAATCATAGAACCTGCAGAGGACTGGACCTACTAGAAGGTTGCACCATGTTCTAATTAATCCTTCTGACATCCAACCATTTACCAAGCAAAATTCATTGACACATATACCTTTCTCAGGTTGGCACTAACTGGAAGATGTGAATCACAGATTCATGAGGCACTCAGCAGTGAGCACCAGTCCAAACTGGGCTCCATATCCCTAGTCCAGGTGAGTTTCTTAGGTTCATTAAATAAGCATTCCTGATGACATATTTTGCCTTGCTGTTTGTATGGCCTCTCATCTTAAACCAGTTTTCATGGTTCACCCAGTCAGGAGAACAAAATGAAAGAAAATATAGCTAAACAATGTTATGCAGGTTTTTCCGTCATAACAGGAGTCATGATTCAACAACATTTTCCTTCTAATATCTTACAAAACAGAACAGACCTGCAACCTCTTATAAGACATTGTAATACACCAGATGAATAGAAAGTTCATTTACAATGTGAAATACTGCCCTGACAGTGCACCAGAAACAAGAAAAAAAGACATGATTATAGCTGGATTCATAATAAAAATCTGTCTATAACAAACTTGTTATAGCTATATTCTTAGATATACCTGCCACTAGTTCACACATAAGCAAACCTATTGTTACACATGTGGTAGTAACTGAACAATAGAATTTAAAAGCTGCCAAACAGATAGCAGTCACAGAAAAACAGCTCTGCACAACCACCAACATTAAAAGCTGGCACGTACCTTGTTCTGCCATACAACTTCACCTTCCTCTTTTTATTTTTTGAAAGGGGTGATATCTCATAGGGACACTTAAAACTCCTCATGTATCTCAAATCATAGCAATGTAGTCTCTGATCGCAATCAGTCATACCTCTCAACTTTTTTGCTATAAAATTCTGGCCAAAGCTAAAAATAATGGAGATAGAGGTGTGGAGGGAGGCCCAAAATCATGGATAATTTTTGTTTTAAAAATATTCTAATTCTTTTGCAAAATGAATGGAACAATAGGTTTTGTATCAACATGCATTTTCTGAACTATAAGAAGTATATGACTTCAACATCTGGTGTGACTGCAACCCTCAGTGATTTACATGAAAACCTGTATGACTTCAACATCTGGCATGACTGCAATCCTCAGTGATTTACATGAAAATCTAGCATTTTATGAGATACAAAGTAAAGTAAAAGTATGAGGCAAAATCAGAGACCTTCTGTAATCTTCTGTAAAAGAATTACATGGCATTGGATAATGCTAAGAATGTTATTTCCTCTTCCTGCATTCTACATGTTTAAAATAGGAACAATTAACCTGTGGACACTTACATGCTTTTAAGTTCTACTTAATTCTTGAATTTACTTAAAGATCATCTGCACAATCAAATTCCTGGTCTCACTTTTAGATAACTTTATAGATAGCAAAATAAAATCTCAGAACCAAATAATACTCCTAAATGAGCTGTGAACCTTGTTGCCAGAGTTATGGTGGGCATAACAAACTAAATAATTACTTTAATAACATATATAAGTTACAGATAATAAGAAACTATTAATTTAGTTATATATTTTGCTATTTAAAATTATTCCACCATTATTGCATAAAATGTAATAATCCTCTTCTATTAATTTCAAATATTAAATAATCCAGCAAATAGTATACTATAGCAACTCAGTTCTTTAAATAATCTTCACTGTTATATGTAGATGAATTTGTTGTACTTCTCCCATCAATTTTTGCATTGGCATATTCATCACAAGTGCTGAAGAATATTCTAGTACAACAACTAGCATATTCATCACAAGTTCTGTTAGTGGGTCTATGGTTAATCATAGAAGAAAGCATTCTTCAAACAACTTTTTATTCAAATACTAAACATTGAAACTGCTTTTTGTTATATAAGCATATCATCATAAATTCATTCATCAAATAGTCATAGCTGCAAGGGAGTAGCACATACAACATGTATAAATTATAGTAAATGTGCTTATCTTATTAATTTACATTTGTTGAGGTACTGTAATTTTAAAGATTAATAGTGCATCAAAATAGTACATTAAACTAGTACATATATCTTTTGATGAATAGAGGATATAGTATATTTTTTAACTTAGTCTAGTAATATAAATTGTTAGTTTGCTTCTGTCATATGGAAATGTAGTATGTAAGTAGTGTTTATCTAAGTGGAGATTGTACGTAAGGCAGTCCGTTCTGCACCTGTGACTTTATTTTTATTTCTGCAAAGCAATACATTGGGATACCTGGAAATGTGTCTTTAAAAAAATATTTGAGCGTACTTTTTCAAAATTGCTTATGACGGAATAATATTTTTAGTTATTCATATATGGAGGGGTTTGCCAAATTTATCTTATACAGTGTGCATTTTAGAAGGTGAATTTTGAGTCATTATTTATGTTTAGTTTTATTTGACAGCATCAAGAGATGTTCATGATGTTAGCCATCTATGACTATACAATGATTTGAAATACGATGCAAAGCATATGCGACAAAAAAGTAATTTTACTGTTTAGTATTCAATTCAATGCCATTCGAAGTGTCAAAGAATGGTTTCCTCAATGATTAACCATAGACCCCTGTTGACGATACCACTGCCTGTTACACTTTGCATAACATTCCATATATTTGTTGCTGCTTTTGTACTCTACATAATAAAGCAACCTTAAGTATCCCACAATCTACAGAGATATTTTTGTCAATAGTCCATAACCTATCATTGTTTATATTGGAAAAAAGTTTGTAAGTCACTGTAGCTTATAGCAATTTTTTTATGAATTTTTAGGTATTGGTAGAAAGTAGACAAGAGTATAAGGAGATGAGGTGCATGGCAAAGAGAGAGGTGGTGAAGGCTAAGGATAAGGCATATGAAGAGTTGTATAAAAAGTTGGACACTAAGGAGGGAGAAAAGGATGTGTACCGATTGGCTAGACAGAGGGACCGAGCTAGTAAAGATGTGCAGCAGGTAAGGGTGATAAAGAATAATGAGGGAAATGTACTCACAAGCAAAGAGAGTGTGTTGAGCAGATGGAAAGAGTACTTTGAGGGGTTGATAAATGAAGAGAATGAGAGGGAGAGAAGGGTGGATGATGTGCGGATAGTGAATCATGAAGTGCAGTGGATTAGCAAGGAGGAAGTAAGGATAGCTATGAAGAGGATGAAGAACAGAAAGGCTGTTGGTCCCGATGACATACCTGTGGAAGCATGGAGATGTTTAGGTGAAATGGCAGTGGAGTTTTTAACTAGATTGTTTAATGAAATCTTGGAAAGTGAGAGGATGCCTGAGGACTGGAGAAAAAGTGTTTTGGTACCAATTTTTAAGAATAAGGGTGATGTGCAGAGCTGTAGTAACTACAGAGGGATTAAACTGATAAGTCACAGCATGAAGTTATGGGAATGAGTAGTGGAAGCTAGGTTAAGAAGGGAGGTGATGATTAGTGATCAGCAGTATGGTTTCATGTCAGGAAAGAGCACTGCAGATGCGATGTTTGCTCTGAGAGTGTTGATGGAGAAGTACAGAGAAGGTCAGAAAGAGTTGTATTGTGTCTTTGTGGATTTAGAGAAAGCATATGACAGGGTGCCTAGAGAGGAGTTGTGGTATTGTATGAGGAAGTTGGGAGTGTCAGAGAAGTATGTAAGAGTGGTACAGGATATGTACGAGGGTAGTGTGACAGTGGTGAGGTCTGCAGTGGGAGTGACAGATGTGTTTAAGGTGGAGGTGGGATTACATCAAGGATCAGCTCTGAGCCCTTTCCTATTTGCAATGGTGATGGACAGGTTGGCAGACGAGATCAGACAGGAGTCCCTGTGGACTATGATGTTTGCAGATGACATTGTGATCTGTAGTGAGAGTAGGGAACAGTTGGAGGAGACCCTGGAGAAGTGGAGATATGCTCTAGAGAGACGAGGAATGAAGGTCAGCAGGGCTAAGACAGAATATATGTGTGTGAATGAGAGGGAGGATAGAGGAATGGTGAGGATGCAGGGAGTAGAGGTGGCGAAGGTGAATGAGTTTAAGTACTTGGGATCAACAGTTCAGAGTAATGGTGAGTGTGGAAGTGAGGTGAAGAAGAGAGTACAGGCAGGATAGAGTGGGTGGAGAAGAGTGTCAGGAGTGATTTGTGACAGACGAGTACCAGTAAGAGTGAAAGGGAAGGTCTACAAGAGGGTAGTGAGACCAGCTATGTTATATGGGTTGGAGACAGTGGCATTGACAAAAAGGCAGGAGTCAGAGCTTGACGTGGCAGAGTTGAAGATGTTAAGATTTGCACTGGGTGTGACGAGGATGGACAGGATTAGGAATAGGTATATTATAGGGTCAGCCCAGGTTGGAAGGTTTGGAGACAAAGCCAGAGAGGCAAGATTACATTGGTTTGGACATGTGCTGAGGAGGGATGCAGAGTATATTGGGAAAAAGATGCTAAGGATGAAGCTGCCAGGTAACAGGAAAAGAGGAAGGCCTAAGATAAGGTTTATGGATGTGGTGAGAGAGGACATGCAGGTGGTTTGTGTGACAGAGCAAGATGCAGAGGACAGGAAGAAATGGAAACAGCTGATCTGCTGTGGTGACCCCTAACGGGAGCAGCAGAAAGAAGAAGAAGGTAGGTAGAGAGATGGTGCAGTAGTTTGTCTATTTGATAGGCAAACTAAGAACTTGGGTATCCATGCTAGGTTGTGCTTTATTAGTAATATATATAATTATGGTTGTAGATTTGTTTCTGTTAATTACGGGGTTTAGTACTTTAGTTTGGAAAGGAAAGAATTCAAAATAAATGTGGAATGTTAAGATAGTGTGAGAGAAATGCACTAGAGTCTTATATGCAATTAAATTAACATAGTGGATAATTATGTCATATTATCTTTTAAAAAGAAATATTTTTAAATACACAATATAGATTGTTTTAATCTATTAGCTATTAAAGTAAATAGATTAAAAAATGGCAACAAAAGGAAATTAATGGGGTATCTAAAATTAAATATAAGAGACTCAGTTCATTAATAAAGATATACAATATTCAAATAGCTTAGGTTAAGAAATGTTATCATCTGCTTCTTTTAACAAAAAGAGGAGAGGAACTGCTATACTTTGGAGAAAATCTACAGTAATGCCTAAAGCCATGGAATCCATTAATGATCCCAGATGAATGTATACATTTGTAATAATTAAATATAATGCCAAACTCTATACATTAGCTAATTTGTACTGGATCCCTGAAATAGGTGCAAGAGTGGCTACAGATCACTTAAATTAACTACAATGTCATTTGAAGGTTGTTTAATTTTAGCAAGTGACTTTGACTGCATATCTTGTATAGAAGATCAAGTAAACAGAAGAAAGCTAAACTTCTGGCATCTGCTAAAGTGCTAAACAGATGGATTAGTAATCATATTTTAGTTGATTTATCAGTAAAAGTAGAAGATAAGTCATTGCTCTTCATTCACTCTTCTTCTTCTTCATATGGGGCACAAACTAGAATTGATAGGATTTATACTTCTACAGATTGACTTAAGAAAGGGAATTATTTTATTATTTTAAATTATTTTAAAACTATTCATTTTTCTTTATCTAATCATAACGCACTAAATATTAATATATTAATGGATATAAGGAAATGTCAGATTATTTATAGAATCCCTTTATATATAATGAAATAAAAAAAAATAAGCATTGCCTTAAGGAGCAAATCAAAGATTATTTTATCTTTGAATGATAATGGTTATGTTAGTAAAGTAATACTATGCTACTCCTTAAAATGCACATTAATGACAGAATGGGAAGATGGACTAGTAAGAAAATGAAAGAGTGAGACAAAGAGTTGTTAGAAATACAAGATGAAATGTACAAAGCTAGGCTTGAACAAGAAACAAAGAAATTAGATAATACTGAATTCATTAAAAATTGATGACAAAATATCCAACAGTTTTAGCTTTATAAAAATAAAATTATACAGTTATGTGATGACTTCAAAAAGTCTACATAGATTAGCTCATGTAAGATATAAAGCAATAAGGTGCAAATCAATAATATCCAAAATTCTCACACATCTGAGGTAATAAGCTTACCTAAGACATAAAGGAAATGTTTAATACTTTGAAAATTAAAAAAAAACATCATGAGGATCTTGGTAAAGATAAAAATAATAATCACAATTATTACAAAATTGACAAGTATTTAAAGAAAAATATTGCTAATAAACTTAATGACCAACACATATCACTGTTGAATAAGCCTATTACACTAATAGCAGTTAAAAAAGCTTAAGACAAGGGAAAATGGTAAAGCTCCAGGGTTAGATGGTTTAAGTATGGAATTCTATAGTCTGCTTTTGTCAAATATTTTAGAATTAGAGATTGACATTTTCAAGATAATTCAGAATAACAAAATAATTCCTCCCTCTTGGAATTTTTCTGTAATCTCACCTATACTTAAATAAGGAAAAGATAATAAGTCAGTTTCCTTACACAGACCTATTTCAATATTAATTGTAGACTATAAAATATTTACTTCCACCTTTGATACAAGACTATAAAATATAGTAGATAATTAATGAATATCAAACAGGGTTTATAGTCAATAGATTGAAGTATGATAATATAAAAATGGTAGTAACTATCTTATATTTAGAAAAAGATATGAACAAGAAACTGTCTCTACTTAGCATGATATTGAGAGAGTTTTTGATTCTGCAGATTAGAACTACTTGTTTAAAACTTTAGAAGTATTTGCATTTCCAAAACAATTTATTCAAATATTAAAAAAAACTGTATAGAAACTCCAAAGCATATGTTAAAATTTGATCTTGCATTTCTCAATAATTTCCTTTAAACAAAGGCACAAAGTAAGAGTACCCATTTTCCCCTCTACTATTTGCATTGATCCCTTAGCTAGCAGTATAAGAAGCAATGAAAAAGATCAATGGATTTTCAATAACAAGGATTGTCAATCTAAAATGCAGATTTTTGCAGATAATATTTTACTAACTGTAGGAGATTTAAATTATTCAGTGGAAGAAATAGATGAGGAATTTGAAAAGTTTCAAAAAGTATTACTGCTTAAATTTAATAATAATAAAACTGGAACTATAGTGTTAAATCAATTACTAAACAGTAAGTTTAAGATGTATATATAAACATAATTGGGAAGGAAAAATAAATAAAATATTTAGGAATATACATCTAGCAAGATGTGAGTAAGATTATTTGTAATAATTTGGAAAAATTAAACAAAGAAGTGTTAGGTCTTATTAAAAATTAATGTTTTTTTTTTTTTTTTACTTTTGTTGGTAGGTTATTACTTATTAAAATGAGTACATTACCCAAGATCCTATACATTTTGCATTCAATGGCTTTAATACCTGATAAAAAAAAAACTTTTAACGAACATGGAAAAATGTTATTGTCATTCTTACAATAACATAAAAATCCAAGAATTGCTTCTAGAACTTATATAATATTATGGGAGTATGATGGTATTAACTTCCCAGATGTAGAATCATATCCTGTTGCTGCAAATTATAGCTCTAAAATACTCTGGATGCACTCAACTTACATTAATCAATATAAAACCATTCAAGAGCAGATTTTACTAAATTCTTATAAGTTTACCAAATCTGAAAAATTAGAAATATGTAATAATCCTTTCATCTGGTTAATAAAATTGACCTTAGAAGGAAATTAATTTGAGTCTTTAGACTCTACATAAATGAAATCAATTCTTAAAACAGTTAAGAAATATGTTGTTAAATCTCCATTAATACCAAAATTAAATGTTTCTGTTTTCCATTGCACACATCTCTACAATTAAGAAAATTCAGAAAAATGATAAATCAAATTTACTAAAAGAGAATGGATTAGTACTATGGTCTGATCACTTTAAAAAAGGAAACCTAAGTCACCAGAATATGTAATGAAAGATTATAAGTTGGATGAATCTGTTAACCAGTTAATATTATCCATCAGTATGATATTAAATAAATTTGCTCATAATATGAGTGAAGAAGAAGAACGGAACACTATTCCCCATTTTATGGATATATGAATGTTTTCATTGAAGGTAAATTGACCTACAAAAGAAGCTCATCCAAGTTTAATAAGTTAATTATAAATGATAATAATAATTTTGATGCACAATTCTTGATCTTTTTTTAGATAATAGTGGATTGATTGACTCGATAGATAGCAAGAATAAATCTTTGTTACTTAAATCAGTTAGTCAAGCTTTGTTACTTAAATCATTTAGTCAAACTTCTTCAAGTTTATAAAGGAAAGTTTTTATATGGAAATATATACTTAGAATATTTGTTATTCCATTTAAAATCTCTATGTTTAGTAAAATGACTTCTTCAGCCTGTTGGAGATGTAGTAAAGATATAAAAACTGATTGGACTCATATGTTTATGGATTGTGAAAAATTAAATGTATACTGGGAAGAGATAAGTATGCTTTTAAGGGTTTATGGTCTAATAATTTTTCTTTAACTAGACCAATCATACTAATGAATGTTCTACTTCCTTTATCTGCAAAAGCCAAACAACAAAAATGTACTGGAGTCTCCCAGCAGTAACTAGAAAAGTTATTGCAAAAAATTTGAAATCAAGTTCAGTTCCTACATTCATAGATTTTTTTAATTTAATAGGAATACTATGTAAAACTGAAAAGAAGTGATCAGAATAATATCTATAAATCATACAAAGACTTTCAGTTGTTTGGATATACTTGAAATGTTGTTATTGAAATGCCAAGATTCTCAATGTGTTAATTGTATAATATTACCTTGATGATTCAATGAATTTCTAACATTGTATAACAGTATGTGATGTTGAATTTCTTCCTTTCTGTGTATATATTGTAAATATGTTAAATTAATAATAATTTTCTAAAAAAAAAGAAACGAGTGGCTGATGGCAGGTGATGTTTCTTCAATGGTCTGTGCATGCCACATAGGATAATTTATATTTCCAGGCTTCTCCACTATTAATTAATGTTGTTACACTCCACCACTGGCTCAGTAATCAAGGAGCCTCAATCCTCACCACTGGCAACAGTGCGGGGGGGGGGCGTACACACTGGGAGGATGACAGTTACACACACAGTATTTTCAGATGGAGCTCTCTGTATCAAGTATAGTTTCCCCTTAAGAGCACACAGAGACCACAGTAAGTCCAGGGCTGGTTTCTCTCTCTTTCTCCAGATCCCCAGTAAGACTCCCCCTGGCACAGCTATAGAGTTGAGATGTCAGCTGAGTGACCAAGCCAAGACCTCCAGCACCCTCTCTGTCCAACCAGTGCTTTGTGTCCCTGCCCAAGTAGCTGAAATGCACACACTGTTTGAGGTTTGAGTTATACACATACACACACCTGGGAAATACTGGCACAGGTTTACTAGTTATGCCCCCTTCTGCCCAGACTATAAGGTAGTTTCCCCTGCCACCAGTCACTCCTTATCAGCTACTTTAAGGACCTTAACAAAGGGTGTCCAATCTTACTGTGTAATGTTACTATCAATACAAATGGTAGATTGACCAAGAGTAAGGCTATTAGCAGTGGCCTACAGTGCCACCAAATAAATATGCAAGTACTCTCAGAACTTAAATATGTCTCACAAATATCAGCCACAATGAAAAGTTTAAATATATTTGATAATAAATAATAAAAGAACAAGAAAATACTCAGAAAATAATCACAGTTACATCAGAGTTCAAAATCACAGGAAATATTTAAAACAACATTGCAGAACAGTTTCAAATAAATAAAGAAAACATCTAAACCATACTTCGCTATATTCCTGATTGTATCTAAGAGAAATTACTGTACCCCAGTTAACTTACTTACAGAGCAACAGGCAGATGTGGTGAGTGGATGTTCTTGTCAGGCCAAAGACAATATACATAAATGCCCAGTCTCTCTCTCAGAGACATCTTAAATTAATATTTCAAATATTACTGCTGGGATACCTTGCAGCATGACATCACTTCTTGTCATCTGACTATCCCAGGTGAAAACCCCAACTGCAGCAGGTAGCATTTAGCATCCACCTGTCAAAACACATGGACCTCAGATCTTTTGGCAAATGGTAGAAGTAGTAAAATAATTTACATTCCTCCATATTTAAAGACAATAAAAAACTCTTAGTTTTAGACATTATGTCTCCTGTTGCACTGAAACTGAAAGATAATATTTCTTTTGTTTATGGCTCAGCCATAAAGTAAGTCAACCTCAACCATTCTTCTGAAAATTTGCAAGTTAATCTCCTGTGTTTCAGTCTCCCCTGTTAAAATATATACATCTAAACAGTTACAATAGTGCAAAATATCTCTTCAGCACACATTTGTACAATTTGACATACAGTTCTAATACATCTGTAGCACAAGCATCTTACATGAAATGGCTGACATTCACAAATGACACATAACCATTTACAAAATTCCAGATAGCTGGGCTGGCAGTATCTCCTTCTGTCATACTTCTATATGAATAATATTAATATTCACAAATGACATATAATTATTTACAAAATTCCAGATAACTGGACTGGCAGTATTTCCCTTTGTCACAAATGCTTTGTAATAACTACTGATAAAGTTAATTCTCTATATGTGTGGATGGCAGGGAGGATCAACAAATGTGTATAAGGGGAATCACAGATGAATTAACACACGGCCTGTTGTGATGCACTGCAGTAATTACTGTTTTATGAGAAACAGAATTTCTAAAGCTAAAACTAGGAATTTGTATCAAGAGGATAGTTATGGTGCTGATTTAAAACATTTAGAATGCAGGAGTAAATGCATGCACAATAAAAGTTTCTTACTACAAATATGCCTGTAAGGGAAATACAAATGGATGTTACAGAAGTCAGCTTTTGAGGAATGAACATGGAATGCCAACTGTTTTAGAGGATGTTGATTCTTAAAAAAAAACAAAAATAAATTGCCCTGATCCTGTTGGATGATATTTCATTAAACTGTACAAGTGCTAACTGATCTGCATATTATACGCTCATGCCATTCATGTTTTAAGTTATTTATTTGATAAATAAAGAAAAAATGTTTTTGATGTTAACCACTGATAAGACTGGATTTTATCTAGAGATATAATTTGATCTCAGTTATTGGAACTATGCTCAGATGCCCTGAATCAAATTCAAAATTACAGTAGCTGGCATACTGTCATCAGCAGGGAAATGGTCTTCTGGAACATCTATTTTGAAGAAGAAACAGGATATTTAATGGTATTTAAATGAGAAATGACACAATGTGTGTTCACAGGATTACCCCAGAGTTTATTTGCTTTAAAAATGACAACCATGTGCAATATGCAGTTGAATTCTTTTATAAGAAGATAAATGTTAGCTTTAAGGAAAAACTAATGTTTAAAATCAGTGAACAGAAGGTTAAAATCTGCCATGAGGATACACATTTCACTTCACATTTCAACTGACAGAATAAAAACAATTATCCTAGTTCTCAGTCTTTGACTGAAAGAGAGGAAAATCTATTCTCTGGAATTTTAATTTTATTAGTAACCATATTCTCCATTTGTGCAAGCGATAAAACCATTACATATTACACTGACTCAACATTACTGCTTGCAGCACACATATATAGAGATGGAATGTTAAAAAACAAGACATTTAGAATAGTACTAAATGCCCTAGTGCACAGTCACTAAATGTTTTATCATAAACAAATGAGTGCAGCACTTTTTTTTTAATACACCTGTTTCTGCCTCCAACCCTTCTGCGGCCATCATGACATATCCCCAGCTCATCAATTGTTTTTCTTTTCACTTCTTTCATTAGGGGACATAAGAAATGAGAGACAACAGGTTGTTGGATATGGCCATCATCATTCAGAGTGTTACCAGATTTCTAGTGTATCTAATAGTCCATTATCTGGCACACAGCAAGCATGGTATAGTACCTGCTTATGCAAAATTATTATAAGCATGTGCTTCTGCACACTTCTACTGTTTTATTAGAGCACATGTATTCTTTGGCTCATCTTGCAAATTTCAGTTCCTCTGTAGTAGAAGATAGTTCTCAGCCTTTTCCCAGGTAATGTTCCATTGGAAGGAACTCCCTCCTCCTAGGATGGCTGTGCCAATTTCAGCTGCCCATCCTATCACTGTCTACATGTCTCCCCAATGCCTAGGCTACTAATGAAACCCAGGTCTATTATGGTGTTGTCAAGGCTTCATGCTTCTATGCTACAAAGTTTTAAGTAAGGAAATTAATGTAATGAGCCATTATGTAGGATGATATGCTAAAAATCTAAATAACCTTTGTTTTCATCGTGACAGTGTTGGTAGAGGAATTTAGAAAAGTTGTATTAAGCTCCATACAAGCTTGTTATCTGACTGCAAATGTCCAATATTCTTCCACTGCAACCATATCTATTTAAATGGCTATGTCCATAAAATATCCGATATACAAATCAGTCTACATGACTTTACAATAAAAATATAGCACGTAACTTAAGGATTTTGATGAGCAGCTGGCCAAATATCTATTTAGCATCTATGAAACAGATACAGCATTAAATAAGATGTCAATGGTTCAAGGGGTGTATTGGTGAGAGCTCTATTTAAGGACAGCAATGAATGATCTAACATTTTCACATCTGCAATGGTATACTCAGCCTAAATGGTGATAACAGCAAGTAAATGTACTACTGGAATATATCCAGGGCTAAAACACGTTTCAATAAAGTGTCTTTAGTGCACTGCAAACCCAATACGTAGATCAATGGAAATTAATTGTATATTTCTTTACTTATTGCATTTGATGACTGGTTAAGTACTCTGGTCCTAAGACCCTTTTTCTGTCATGACCTGGCTCTGGAAGCACAGACAATTTCAAATTTAATGTTATTTACACCACAAGGCACAGTATTTATATAACTTGGTACAGTTTACAACATTACAGAGTTTAGCATTAAAGTACTGCAAGTTACATGACATTTATTTTATATGTCATATATATGTCAACTGACAAGTCCACTGGGCATGTCTCTCTTTAGTCAGTGCCACACAACAGGTAAATGGTTGTGGAAGGAATGAAACTTGCACTCTTGGCTACAGGCAGCAGCTTATTAACAGATGAGAATCATAATCCTTTGCACTAACTGACAGACAGACAGACTCACCTTGCAGAGGTGGTACAATATTGATTTGTTTTGCATGTTAGCACAACATTCTAGAACTAGAGAACTAAGATAAAAGATTAAAAGTTTAAATTAATTAAATTAACTTAGCATTAAAGATGTGATAGTAGTGGTAGGGTGTTATTTGTGTTAAGTGAGTAAGAACAGAAGGAAAAAAAGGGAGAGGATGAATAGAAAGGAAAGGAGGATGTGAAAACTTGCGAATGCAGGGGTTCGTTTGTATGTGCATATTCACATAGTTTGATTCCTGCATTAGGATTCAAGCCAATTAGACAAGCTGCTAGTTGGAGTTTTGTGGAAGAAGGTGTGCAAAGCTAAGCCTTTGCCTAAGATACAGAAGCATTTGTAGGAATCCTTTAGTTGTTCATTATATTTTGTTTGGAAATATATGTAATCTGCAAATTGCCTAAGAGCTTCTTTCAAATGGCAGGAGCAAATCTGGTATAACTCCTTTCACTGACAACAAGATTAAACTGGGGTCTACCTTGATGTATAACACAGTTTTCCTGGCTTTGGAGGGAATATTGAGAGTGTTTCACTTGTAGGTTAGCTTCCAGGGAAGGATGGAAGTATTTATGCATGATTGCACAGGTCAGATATGGCAGGAGGAACATGGATCCATCTGGTATGGGAAGATAAATTAGTGTTCTGGAGTGATATGCAGTGATGCTCTTTACATGGGGCTTGATGGATAAGTCGGCAGGTAGCCTTGATACTGGTTTGAATGAGATAAATGTTCTGGGAGGGGTACAATAAAGTGTGGTATGGTTATGGTCACTGGACATGTTATAACCACCCAGTTAAATATCTATAAGCACAATATATGATTTAGATGTTGTTTTTCATAAGAAGATAGAATTAATCAAAGTTAAAGAACATATTATTAATGGAAATGTTTATCATGGTTTGTTTAGTTTGGCACACAAAGCTATAAAATAATATATATTGGCAGTACAATAATATAATGCTGAAAGAGGGAATGTTATTTTGGTACTACATCAGTGGCATTGAACAGAAGGAGCCCAACCTACCTTTGCTGCTAGAAATAGAAAAAAACATTGGCTACACCAAAGTTCCTTGAAGTGGAAGAAACAAAATGCACAGAAGAGTTACTTACTTTGTTTACCTTGTGGTCTTGATGTACAGTAGAAAGCAATAAATCCCTTGTATAGAACCTAGTAAGATAAAAATGAAAAAAAATGTCATTACTTGCTTTGGGAAAATGGGAAAAATATGCCATTACACTTAATTATTATTGGCTGAAAATCTCAGTCATGTCTCATTATGCTAAGAATTATTTATTTTATTACAACCAAATCATGAATTTAAAACCGAAAAAAGTGCTCCAAAAAAGTCGAGTACGCTCAAAAGCTAGAACGCAGTTTTATTAAATGAAATAGCGTTTTCGCTTCCGTAAAAACAGAAGCTTCATCAGCAGTTAAGGAGCGCAGGCTCACTGAATTTAAAACCTAAAGAGGTGGCACCAATTGATGTGACTTCCTTAAACATGAACAAAAACTGGTGTTTAAACAAAGTTAAAAGTGAATGTAAAATAGTTAAAATAAGGAATGTATTTACCACTGCTTGCTTCTAACTCGTTGTCACTTACGGGTGAAAGTATTTCCAACCTATCAGGTGCCTTGCTGTCACCGACTCCGGCAACTAACGCCAACATTAAGGGCTCCAATTTTTCAACCAGTTTTATAACTGCTTTTAACACAAATTCCGGGCATGTTTGTTTAATTGTACGGAAGAACTGGTACTTTATTACCAATTCTGGGTTACATGAAAGATTGGGGGGGACCCCTGTATTTACATTTAGAAGAGGCAGCAACCTTAAAGATCTGTTACAGAGAAACAATGCTGTTGACCCAATGGTTAGATTGAAAGGTACCACCACTTGTGGGTGTTGCAAGTGGTGTAGACACCTTAGGGTTGGCAATTCTTTCTCTATTGGCAATAGGAAGTACTTCATCAACCACAAGATTAATTGTAACACCAGATCTATTGTCTATATAGCATTCTGTGAATGCTGCCCTGCATTCTATGTTGGTAAAACGGATCGGCGGTTTCGCGACCGTATTTACCAACATATTTATGCTATTAAGAACAAAAAAAGTGACAACGCTCTTTCTAAACACATCTTGAGCAATAGTGGTCATAGCTTTCAATTTATGGCCATTGACAATGTTAGGGTGGACATTAGAGGTGGGCCTCAATATTTAATTCTAGAGAACCGTGAGTTAGAATGGCAACTTTAATTAGATGCCTTTTCTTATCCCGGGCTCAATGACAACTGTAATATTGCATCTATTTTAAAGTATAGGAGTTACCTTACGTAACTTCATGTGACATTGTCATGCTTCCGGTAGGTTTATTAAAGGTTTTTTATGTTGTTCTCATTCAGCAACATCTCACATAGGTTAAATTTGTTATGGTTAGGCATGACATGTATTTTTACTATGAATGAATATAGAAAATTCAAAACTTGTTAACACGCTTTTTATTGATTCCTGTATAAAATGCGATCATTTTTTTTTTCAAATAATTCTTTTATTTTTCAAAGTATGGTACAATGCAAGCTGTATGAGGAAATACATTACAGTTATACACATTAGAATGCAACGTTGGATTATTACAGAAAACAGTGAGTAGCCACATATTATAACAATGAAACATATGAGAATGATAGGTACAGCACAATGAGAGCATTGTAGTCTAAAATGCGATCATATAGCTAGTTGTTTCTGTCTGTCTACAGCTGACTGTTGTAAGGTGGTTGTTATACATTCCTTATTTTAACTTTGTTTAAACACCAGTTTTTGTTCATGTTTAAGGAAGTGACATAAATCGGTGCCACCTCTTTAGGTTTTAAATTCAGTGAGCCTGCGCTCCTTAACTGCTGATGAAGCTTCTGTTTTTACGGAAGCGAAAACGCTATTTCATTTAATAAAACTGCGTTCTAGCTTTTGAGCATACTCGACTTTTTTGGAGTACTTTTTTCGGATTTACAAGTTTGTCTGGTCTATTTTATGAATTTAAAACCAAAGAAATGCTTAAGAAAATGAGTCAGGCATACTTTGCAAATTATATTTATTACAATACTAGTCATAACCTCTGACTGCTTTAAAATTTTTAGTAATTACAGATTATTTATAAAAAAATAGGTAGAAGATAGGTTACAAAACCAGTCTCATAAGTTGGTAGCATTATGGAAAGTTTTAGTCACTGGCTTATTTGGTTTATGGTTCACAGCTGATGCAAATAAGGAAAATATCTTGTACATCAACTTATATCTTCACTCTTTGACATATTGCAAACCACATATGTCCTGTTCCCTCTAATCTTGAAATTCGACAGTAGGAATAAAGTCTTGAAAAAGAGGGTTAGAAAATGAAATGGAAAGACTTGCTACCTGAACTTCCAAACACCATAATGGGGATGCAATATATTTTGCATTTGACAAAGAAATTTATTCCACAGGAGGATATTACAAAATGATAGCTGTAGAATGATTAGATCACGGACTAGTCATCTGACCATGTTGAAATTGATTATATTTCAAGTATGATGGAGCTTCTAGAAGATGATAGTACTTACACCAGGGTTTCTGTCAATGAAATAAATAGGGCATACCAGAAGATTGATTTATTTCTACTGGATGCACTATATCAGGGTGTTATTTGTGAAACCAAATACGACTACCTGACTGTAAAGTTACCTACTATGCCCAATATCTTTGGTATCCCCAAGGTTCACAAAGGGACAGACAAATTACAATTTAGACCAATTGTGGCCGCTGGGGGGTCCAAAACAGAGCCACTTGCAGCATACGTTGATGAATATTCTAAATCAGCATTGGGAGAAGTCTCTCACATTTTGAGAGACTCGTGGCATTGTTTGGAAAGACTAAGGGGATGCAAAAATGATGTCAACTCTTTTGGTTTTTTGACTATTGATGTAGTCAACCTTTTTTCGGTCATTCCACAGGAACTAGGTTTGGAAATGTTTTTTGATAGTCTTAATGCTAGCAAATCTGTTGACAAGGGGAAGATTAATTTGCTTTATGACCTTATGGAAATAGTTCTTAAAAACGATTTTATGATATTTGAGGGTGAGGTTTATCAGCAACGATCTGGGGTTGCTATGGGGGCAAAATGTGTCCCTGTGTTTGCTAACTTTTAGTTTTGTTAGCATGGGAGAGAGCTCATGTTTTTCCCTCAAAATTCAAGCAAAAAATTGTGATGTACAACAGGTTTCTTGACGATTTACTGATTTTATGGGACGGTGATGAACTTAGTGCTGGTGAATTTGTTGAGTATCTTGGTTCCACCACGTAATTTTTAAAGTTTACGTATGTGTGGAACATGGGTTGTATCAATTATTTAGATATTACCTTAGTCAAAGAATCATCTGGCTTAATGAGTACCATCTTTAGGAAAGACAGTTACTCGAACTCACTGTTGCACTTTGGGAGTTGTCACCCCTTCCACCAGAGAAAAGGGGTGGCTAAGGGCCAAATGGTGCATATTTCCAGACTTGTCAGTGATGACGAGGTATTTAGGAAAGAAATCTACAAACTGATTGGTCTGTTATTGGACCGAGGTTACCCTTTGGAGTTATTGTTGAGAATCAAAAGGGAAGTGTATAAAAAGACAAGGTCTATTTATTCGCCAATTCTTAGAACAATTGTTGATTCTGACTTGATGGTTGCAAAGGGGACCAAAGGGGACAATAGGATGGATGGTTCAGCCTTTATTTTGAAATTTAATGACAAATCAGATGAAATTGGTGCTTGTTTGAGGAGTGCGTGGATTAACGCACTGAGTATTGACACAAAAAGGGTGATTGGTGACAAGCCGCTGATTGTTTTCAGTAAAGGAAAAAATGTTAAAACAATTTTGGAGAAGGATGGTAGCTATGTCAAATCTAGAATGACCAAATGTGGATCTTGTAAATGTTGTAGATTTATTATGAAGGGCCTACATTTGTGTACTTGGTTTTAGAAGAACTATAGCTTGTCCAGGAATTTGTAGTTGCAACACCAATAATTTAGTATATGTGGCTTCTTGCATGTCCTGTGATGCTTTCTATGTAGGAATGACCACACAAAAGCTCAAGGACAGGATTATGGAACACACTAGGTCAATCAAGAAAAAAGATGTACACAATGCTTTGTTTTTGCACACTAGTCATTGTCCCAATTTTAGTAAGTTTTTGTTCTTTGTAGTTGACAGAGTGCACCATGAGGCAGGGGGAGACATAAAAAACAGGGTAGCCTTTTTAGAAACTGAATGGCAATTGTGATTAAATGCTATGAGGTACCCTGGTCTTAATGACAACATTTCCCTCAAACCTATTTTGAAACACAAGTCAGCTATTATTTAAGTGTATTACTATACTACATTCAATAAGTCTGTTTTTTGTAACAATAAATTGGTTTTCATAAGTGAACTTTGTTGCTTTGGTGAATAGTGGTGCAGTGGTTGTGGAACTTCGTATTTTCTAACTATTTGACCCTGGTTTGGGTTGTTGTGTGGGTTGTTATGTTGAAATGTTTGACACAGGTTTTTTGTTTGTTTTTTCGGCTTTTCCTGGTTAGGGGGTCGCCACAGTGGAACTTTGGTCTGCTAATGATTGGCAGTAGATTTTTTTTTATGGTGCCGAGTTGCCAGCCCGATGCCCAACCTTCAGCAAAGGCACACCCATTCACACATGTCTTTCGGAGGCCACTCGACCACAGGGAGGACATACAGACTCCACACAGAAGGCACTCCAGCCGAGAATCGAACAGGAGAACCTTTTGCTGTGAGGCAACAATGCTACTGCTGTACCACCGTGATACCTTTCTTAAAAGGCTTAGCACATTTATATAAGGCTTCAGATTAAAGTAGCTATGATTTTAGATGTGAACTTAGACATTTAAAATGTGTCAAAATGAAACTGACAAAATGTGCAGCTTAAATTAGAATGGGGACAAACTGATGATTACGAACTTGGCTTGCTGCCTTTACAAATGGCCAAAGTGGGATGCTTTTTTTTTAAAGAAATGTGAGATTTTGCAAACCATGCAACACTCAACTCCTGTATATTCATTCTGTTATATCATACAACATTGATGTGTCACAGACATTTGTTTTGTGTGACACAGTAAACATTATTAATTTTAATTCTGTTCCTATAAGACCAATATTAAAAAAGAGACCATGAACAGGTGAACCTTTTAGAACTTTAAGTATGTTTTTAAAATATTTTTTATGCTATATAAGTTTCAGAATGTGCAAGAATGGATTAAGAAAGTAACACTTAGAATGTGTATATATGTCTTTAAAAACGGTTAATCCAAATCATGTGACTGATTTTAAGTGTTATATAAGGTGTGTGTATTTTAATGGTTGTTATACACCTGAAGAAGCTGTTTGTGAAAGCGCTTGTGTATCAATAAATTGTGTTGCAGCCGAGTGGAATCTAGATCTTTCTTTTGTTGTTGGATAATTTTGAGTATACATTATTCTAAGCTGAAGTTGCTGTTTTGGAACATTTTTTTACTAAGCTAAAGTTGCTGTTCTGAAGCCTCACCTTTGCAGTTCATGGACTTTGTGTTTACTTTGTGGATACTTTGGAATACATTTATGCAAAGGTGCCTGTAATATTGGGTGGTTTGCAGCATTATTAATTTTAAAACCTCAGCACAGTTTCCATTTTGTTCATGTTTTTTCACCCAAATAAGGCCTGCCCTGGGTAAAGACAGACAGGTGGTAAACCTATTCCAAACTTCAGGAAACCTTATAAATGGACAGTTTCATTTTTAAAAGCCTGTGTCTTGGCGTGTGAAGTGAGGATGTATTGTTATAATATTCATATTGATCAATGTAAGATACTAAAATAAAATCCCTAAACTGAGAATTGTTATAATGATTAATATTTCTTTTCTTATTTATTTACTTGTATTTGTTAACCTGGGTAGACCCCTGATCTAATGGAACATTTTCAGACTCAGCGTACAAGAATCATCTCAGTACAAAAGCATGTAACAAAAAGCTGGCATTGCACAGTATTAGCTAGATCCACCACAGGACCAGCAAAAGTACAAAACAGATTTTATTGACAAGAAAATATAGTGTAAAAAAGCCCAACGGCCTAAAAATATATATAATCCATGACTAAGTGCTTTTGCCAAGTATAGGCATCATCAGTCGTAGTTTGAAATCACTACTAACCTTTTATAACCAATCATCACATCAATTTCCTGTGATGGCATCAGCTCATTAATTGATTAAATAATTAATTATACACTTCCATTATAAAATGCAAATATAAAATATTTTAAATAGCATAAAATATAAAATGTACATCTAATAAATGCACTCGAAAAACACATTCAAAATGACATTATTACATTTTAAAAAGACATTATAACATTATTTCCAGCTATAGGTTCTGAGGGCATAAACATTTTATAAAAACTGTGTTGACTTTTAACTCTAAAGATCCTTTCTTATTATGTTTTAAAACACAGGTAGCCTTAAATAAGAGCACTATTTATGCATATTGACTCTAAAGTTCCTTTCATTTTTGTTTTAAAACACAGGCAATAGAGATGTGTTCATTAATGCCTGGATACATTTTAGTATTGCGTCTTAGCTGCCATTCAGTCTCTTTAATTTCTATGTTCAATTTTCCATCTCGTCCTCTTTCATTGAACATAACACGGTCAATAATGAAAAATATGAACCTTTTAAAATTTGTGCAAGTAGTACTGTGCACATATAGTGCACTTGTCTTTTTATTTTTAACATCTCTGACATGTTCAGCTATCCTGTCCCTAAGTCTTCTCATGGTCTTGCCCATATTAAATGCCAGGCATGATACACAAATGGCCACATAAACTGTCATGTTAGTGTTACGATTACACTGACTAGGGCATTTCAGATTCCTAAAATACCCCTGGATCTCCACATAGGGACCATTATTAATGTACTTGCACATTTTATATGTTCCACATTTACTCATTTGAGACCTGTAATCACTTCCTAATTTTCTACCCTGTGATTCCAACAAATTTTTGATGTTTTGTCCTTTGCTATAGGCTATTCTAAAGTTGCCTCCCATTTTAGACCTCCACACAGGGTTAAATACCCCTTCCCATACTTATGTAAATTTTACACCAATAGAGGGGTCGAATGATTATATTGCATAACCATGACATTTTTGTCAAAAGGCTTTTGGGTGCCATTTTCCAACACCCCAATATCTCCGTTGTTCAGTATAGAGGAACTGCTGCAGTATCTTTGAGTCAGACCCTGTGACATACTCAACATAACCTAAGTTTTTCATTGAAAGGTTCCATGGCAAACACAGTGAGGGCTGTACATATCTTGGTATCCAAAAGAAAATAAATACGGAGGACATTTGTCTTATTCCTCTTTTTGGACTTTACAAGTTCACCAAAGCCCTGACCAAGTCCTTGTTCATGTGACAGTTATCAAGAACTTCCTGCTGTCATTACAGGTGATGCCACTGGCTTTGGTGCTGAGTTCTGTCCCATATACCATGTTGTGTTACTGCAAAAACCAGCATCTCAAAGTGACAAATAATAAAGCTCACAACCTGACCAAGCATCTTTTTTTTTACTTAAATATGTCTGACCAAGCATCTTTGATGATTGCAAAGTGATGAGAAATGGTGGTATGCTTATCATTTTATAACCTATTTGCAATTCACACCTGTGCTGCAATATGTGTCTGTGCATCACAAGGTGTGGGAGAGGTTCCCCATTACCATATCTCTGGTGAAGAATTTGCATACATCTCCTCATTTAAATGCCATTTTGTACACATTTGTATATGACTATCTCTGAGAATCTTCGAGGGTTGCAACTATGTTCATTGGTTCATAGGGTGTATACATTCTAATGGCTCTAGGGCCTTTATAAGCCTAGCAGTGCAGCCCAAATATGTACTAATGTTCTGTTTTAGACATTTACATAGGGGTGATTATTGGCTACAACATGATCTTCTGACTGCCGCAGTCCATCAGAGATGTAGGCACCAAACCTGGGTTGAATTTCTAATTTCCATTCCAGTGGTCCAAGTTACACTTAAATAGTATAAGGAAGGGACTTTGTTTCACATGGATGGAGAGCCTGAGTTAGAGAAAGGAAATTCTTTGAAATACATATTTATCTCTGCAACATGTTCTTTTTATGCCACAAGCAAAATTCAGGTCTTTAGATCTAGTAATTCTAATGCTGTTTGTTTTGTAGATGTGCAAAAGGTTCATCAGAGCGGGGTCCAGGATGTCTTGCATACCAGGCTTAGAACACCTCTCAGTAGTCTGTAGGAGACCTAATACAGAGACAGGGATTTGAGGTGATCTGCATAGGACATTGTGTTTATGCCCTGTATTTTATTTGCAAGGAAATTTTGTGGAAGTTCTAGTTGCTGTATGTGTCTGCTGAGGTACATACTGAAGGGGGGATTATACTCGATAATGGGTCTAATGAGGGCCGAGTATAGTGGTAGAATGACTTCCCTAGACCTAGATACCATGTACTTACTTATAAATTGTTTCCTTACTGCCTTGGATACATGTAGATCTAAGGACAGATTACTGTTTACATGTGTTCCCAGATCTCTGACTAGTGGGTCAACTCTTAGGGGTGTTTTATTGATGACATGATTTCCTCTGATGGCTGACTTCCCAAAAGGTACTATAATGCATATATTGGCATTGAGTGTTACGCCATTGCTTTAGCACCAGACATTTGTCTGTGTAGACCCTCTTGTAAGACATTAGTATATTAGGGGAATTCTTTGTCTGCTTCCAATTTGCAATCATCTGTGAACTTGGTCAGCTGGATGCTGTTGACATTGGCCATGACTTCTGAGAAGTAGATGCCAAAGAGGAGTGGGCCCAACACAGAGCCTTGAGGCACTCCACTGGTGAGTGGCCTTTTTGAGGAGGTGATCTCACCAATCCTAATTTCCTGGATCCAATCTGTGAGCCAGCTGGCTGTCCAGCAAGTTTTATAGGGGGTTTATGCCTAATTACATGCACTTGTTAACAATGCCCAAGTGCTGTATTAAATGCCTTAGCCAGGTCAAGGTAGGCAGTATGCACTGTTTTACCCTCATCTGTTGTCTTGGTGACCTTCTGAAATAAGTCTACCAGGTTTAGTAGGCATGACTTCTTTCGATAAAGCCAAATTGGGATGGATCCAGTGTATGGAGGGTCTATATCACAACGTTGAACTTACAAAACTTTGATCATTGTAATATCGAACCCTACTGTCTGAAACCCAACAAAACCAAAAGCACAGAACAGCAATTTTTTTCTCAGGGAAAAAAATTGCTGTTCCGTGACAAAAAAACAAAACAAAAAAAAAAATGTAAACTTAAACTTAAACTGAAGTTGTGCCCCTCCCTACTTAAATATACCAACTCCAAGATTGCACCACAGAGGAGGAAATAGCAAAGCCCCAAAAACCGCCCACCGATTTTTTTCCCTGGGAAAAAAAGTCAATGTGCCGTGGCTTCGGGTATGGTATGGTATTGTATCTATGGTGATCTGCAAGTGGAAAAACTCCAGTGTGTTATCCTGTTTACCCAACTAGAGGCATACTTGCTATTGGTGTATATTGAGACACCTCCACCTGTAGTCCCTATCTGTGCAGTTTCTGTTCAAAAAGTATGGAAGGCCCTGAAAACTTGCACTGCCAGGGTACTCTCTTCAGTTTCAAAACCATGTCGAGGTAACTGCACAGATCTCTATATTCTCCTGGATGAGGAGTGCTTGAATGGAGTTTAGCTTTTTGTTTAAGCTCCTGTGCAGAAAACTCTAAGAATCTCTCTCATCAGTTGAGCATGTCTGCAATTTGCACAAGTGCACGCTGCACATGAGTAACTAACTATGAATACTACCTAATATCTTACAACCAATTTAAGCTAAATAAGTAACAGAAATGGAGATGTATAGTGGAAGATAATTTTGTTAAGCATAGTACTAGGGTCATTGACTGTGCTTCATGGTAAGTTATATAAGATAATAAATAAGAAATAAAGGGTATAGTGGAGGCGTATATCAATAATATGAGAATTGTTATACCGATGCAGTTTGATCAATGTCAGATAATAAATGAGAAACATCTGCAGTAGTGGGGATTTTTTCTGTTTTCTGGTTCATCCAGAAATAGCTGTAAATGTTTTACACGTGAGGCTGTTTTGCTACTTTACAGAAGTCAAAAATGAGAACAAACTGTTTTTAAAAAAATCTGTTTTGCAGAGGTTTAGAGTAATACCTAAGGCTGTGATAGCTGCTAATATGACTAGTCTAATTTTAGCAATTTTGTGCAATTTAGTAACATGTTAATCAGAATTGTTTTAGGCAGAATACCACAGTTGCCAAATGTGTTTTATAATCAAAGTAATGAAAGAATAGGAGTGTTTGTATTCTGCCAGAGTTTGCACTGAATAATGTTGTTATTTGTCATTGGGGGCTGTATATCTTAATCATACTTGGGGAAAGTATTACATTACGAGAGGCAAAAAGGATAGAAGATGTATATCCCCACAGAAAGGTCAGCCATGGCAAACACAAATGGATTGTACTGTTGAGGATGGCCCCTTGATATGAACTGTACCACACAAATCTCATTAGGTTAATTTGTTACTGTTCTCCACAGAAGATCAAAAACAGTTTGGAAAGAAATAATAATATGCTCTAGAATAGAGCTTGACATAAGATTAATTAGATGGTAGTAATAAGCAAGCACTATGAATGAGGAGGAGAATCCTTATAGCTTTTATGTTAGGAACTATATGCATTTTGTGTTTAACATAAAGCATAACAGTTATGCTGAAAAGTAACCCTTACTGTTTGTGAAATCTGCTCAACATGGTTACAGTAACAACCATAAACATCAAGAACAGCAGAGAAGTTTAGTGAAAAAACCAGCATAATAGTACAGTTATTAAAATGCATATCACTTTACCAACATGCAAAAAAATGTCTTATCAAATGTGCTATGTTTTTACTTCTGCTTGACATAGCACTCTAATATTAGGTAGGAAAACAAAGCCACTGATCAATGGCATGGGGTGTGACAGTCTTGGGAGTGTAATACAGTTCAGTGTCCTTCATGTTAACATGTTCTTGTAAGTACAGATACATCAACAGCTTTGAAAGGTGAATCTGCAGAATTTAACCATGACTCATGTAGTTCTGCAGAACAAACCGTATATTTCCGGAAGGTGTAACAGAATTTATATGGAGTATAAACTTTGTTAATGACTCTACAATTACTTGGAGTAAAAGGTATATATAATTACAAAATAGCATAGTGCTCTTGTAGACCTTAAAGAACAGGTCAAAGATATTTTAGATGCAATAGGCATTTTAGAAGTTTTATTTCCTACCACAGCAGTAAAGGTGAAAGTGTGTATATTATTTTTAAATAAAAAAAACTGAGGAGCAGCTTTGCATTGTGCAGAAATTGGACGTCTATATGCAATGCAAGTATTTAAGAGCTGTTGGATTGACAAGTACGGATATGCCTTGATCTGCTCCTAAAGAAATATGATCATAAGATAGTGCTTAAAGAAAACTTAATTTGTTGAGAACACTTTATATCCTAAAAACAATAATATAAAATTGTGTGATTTTTTTTTTCCTTATTTTGTCACAGCTCACATGATGTAAATAAGACAGCTTTTCTGCAGATTATTGATGACCAGTTAATTGTGTCTGTCTGTCTGCCTGCCTGAACAGAACTAGATGTAATGTGTAGGTTGTACTTTAGATTATTATGCAGAACAGGCTCACTATTTATACAAGACCACCGGGTGCTTTACTAGGGAATTTCTCTATTCTCCACTGTTGAGCAGCCATGGAGTTGAGTGTGCTGAGGTCTTGTCCTCCTGCAACAAAGCCTAGTTCAGTCATTGTTTATAGGTTGTAGGGGAAATGTGTTCTTGATCAGTTATCACCCTCAGTCATTTGCAGACCATTCATAGGGCAGGAACTATGAGACATGTAAACAGGCAGATGTCAGCAAAGTTAATGACATATAAAGCAATAGTCTAATGTCTTGTGAGTCCTGTAGTTTACAACAAGGACAGCTCAACCCAGATAGATTTTTTTATTATTATTATTATTGCAAGGTGTTTCTTTTTCCCATTAGTCAAATCCCAATAATGCCACGTAGGGGAAAAATGCTTAAGAAAAGCTACCAGTCAGTTTTTCCTAAGTAATTTTCCTGCAGAGCAGTTTTACTGTGAAATTATAACACATTTTTTCAAGTGTTTGCCTCTTCATCTTTGACCTCAGGTAGACTATGAAGAGTTGCATTATCATACATTTACAGCCTCTGGAAAACAGATTAGCTGCACAGATCAATAGCACCTTCAGGGTCAACAGAAATGTTTTGGTCCGGTTATCGACTGCAGTGTGTATTTTTGTCCCTATTTGTTTGTGACTGAGTGTGTGTGTGTGTGTGTGTGTGTGTGTGTGTGTGTGTGTGTGTGTGTGTGTGTGTGTGTGTGTGTGTGTGTGTGTGTGTGTGTGTGTGTGTGTTGGTTTGCTAAAGAAGGACTACATAAGTTATTGTTTCAAGTCTGACTTTCTAGTACAATGTAAATGTGGTGCAAGTGATGTATCATAATACTAATAATCAAGAGATGTCATTATGAAAGGTAAACTGATGCAAAAGAGACCATATACTTTCATGATGAGATAGTAGCACACTAAATGTTCTGTTCTTCTAACTAAATTATACCCTTTGTTTCATAAAATTATATCAAGGAGGTAGAAACTTTGACTATAAAATTAAATCAGCCTACATGCTCACATTAGGCTGTTCTAGTGTGTAAAAGATGCAAAATAGATAACAGCCTCTTAGAATAATACAAGAAAAGTGGCACTACAGAAAATATCAACTTATGCTGAAAAACATTTTTTCTTTTACTTTTTGATTCTGGTTATCCTTTAATTCTTAAGTATATCTGTACTCTTTTCATGCACCTTTCTTTTACTATTAGTTTAATATCCCATTATACTCCTAATGTTAAAGATGCATGTGTTGAGAAAAAAAGTTAAGATTGTACCATCTTTTTTATATTTAGTGTGACAATAGGAAGTACTGCCAGTACAGCTAGATGGAATTTTGTAAATAAGTACATGCCATTTGTGAATATCAAACTGATTTACACAAGATGCTTGTGTTACAAATGTATTAGAACTGTATGTCATGTGCATATCAAACTGATTTGTACAGATGTTTGTGTTGAAAAGGTATTTGTAAAGTGCTTGTTTTTGAAATGTACCCACAGTGTGCCCTACTGGAAAGAAGAGAAATGCACATGCACTATTGTAACTGTTTAAATGTATATGTTTCAAGAGAGAAAACTGGAATGCTAACTTCAGTCCAGCAAACTTTAAAATAGATCTGAAATTAAATCACTTTACAGGCTAGGCCATAAAGATGCTATCTCACAGGTTTCAAGGCAGCCAGAGACACAAAGTCTGTATTAGGAAGCTATCTGCATTGTCTTTGGGGTGAATTGTTTTGTGACTTACAGCATCTGCCACAGATCTGAGCAATGCCCTTGTGTGTACATTTTTACAAGTAAGTGCTAAATCCTGCCAGCTTCCAGCAATGCGGGTTTGCATGGGAACTAGAAGTCAGATGACCAGAAGTGATGTAATTCTGCAAGCTATCCCAGCAGTGATATTTTAGATATTATTTTGAAAAGTTTCTTAGTGAGACTGAGCATTCTGTATTCTGTCTTGGGCCTGACAATAAGAAGGACCATTCACCACATCATCTACTTTGCTCTATTAAGTAAGTAGGGAATATTATCTTAGATGCAGTCAGGAATCTAGTGAAGCTTACTTTAGATATTGTTTTTTTTTATTTGTCTGAGCATGTCCTTTAATGTTATTTTACGTATTTCATGTGATTTTGAAGTATCATGTCATTGTGAATATATACTTAGTATTTTCTTGTTGTTTTATTATTTATTGCTGCGGTGGTGCAGTGGTAGCATTATTGTCTCACAGCAATAGGTTCTCCCATTCGATTCTTGGCTGGAGTGCCTTCTGTGTGGCATCTGCATGTCCTCCCCGTGGTTGAGTGGCATTCAAAAGACATGCGTGAATGGGCATGCTTTCATTGAAAGTTGGGCATCTGGCTGGCACCTCGGCACTGTAAAAATCAACTGCCAATCATTAGCGGACTGGAGTTCCGCTGTGGCGACCCCTAACCAGGAAAAGCCGAAAGAAGAAGAACATTAAATATATTTAAACCTTTCATTGTGGCTGATCTTTATAGAAATATTTACATTTTGAGAGTATTTGCATATTTATTTGGTGACACTTTGTGGGTCACTCTTAATATCCTTGCTCTTTATCAAACTACCATTTGTATTAATATTAATTTCACTCAGTGTATTGGGTACCCTTGGAAGAGCTTTAAGATAGCTGGCAAGAGTGTCTGGGGGCAGTTATAACCACCTTATAGTCTGTGCAGAAGGGGGCATAGCTACTAAACCTGTGCCAGCTTTTTACAGGTGTGTGTGTGTGTGTGTGTGTGTGTGTGTGTGTGTGTGTGTGTGTGTGTGTGTGTGTGTGTGTGTGTGTGTGTGTGTGTGTGTGTGTGTGTGTGTGTGTGTGTGTGTGTGTGTGTGTGTGTAAATCAAACCTCCTAGAATGTGTGTGTCAGCTACTTTGGCTAGGGACACAAAGCACTGGTTGGACAGAGAGGGTGCTGGAGGTCTTGGCTTGGACATTCAGCTGAGATCTCATGTCTATAGCTGTACCAGTATGGAGTTTTACTAGGGATCTGGAGAAAGAGGAAGAAACCAGCCCCAGACTGACTGAGCTCCCTGTGTGCTCTTAAAGGAAATTGTGCTTGATTGAACTTGATGCAAAGAGCTCCATCTGGAAATACTGTGTGGATACCTGTAATCCTCCCAAAGTACGTTTTCCACAGGTGCCAGTGATGAGGACTGCAGCTCCTTGATTACCGGCCCAGAGGTTAGGCATCACATTTAGTTTCACTGTCTGGCCAGTTTTTCTGTATCAGCACACCCACAAAGTGATGTTATGGTACATGTTAGACAATGATTTACATATGCCAGCAAGGAACAGTGGTTAAGCAGAAACAACTTACTTCTTGAGAAGAACAGGTTCTTCCTTCCACAGATGTTTTACTACTACATCATCATATTTAATTTGCAATGTAATGTGTTTCACTTTATATGAAGTAAGACTTTCCTATTTCTGCATTTAACATAGAAGCATAGAAGCCGATTAATTTTGGTGTTATGGCTCTGTGGATTCAGTCTTTTAAGATATCATGGCAGCAGTTTTCAGTTTCAAGATAAATTTTGGTAGGCTGTACTTCTCAACAATATTCGAAGCAAGATAGTATACTTTTTGCACTAAAAACTACATGCATTTATATTGTAAATGGGGAAGTGAGTGCAACTAACTCTTATGAGTTTGTTACATGCACTTGCTTTGGAAAGCCCAACAAACCAAACCATTTAAAAATGATTATACCTTTGTAAGTACTATGTCAGGCAAATACAAAACAACAACATGCATAGGCTGTATTTACCCTGGTAATAATTAAACCATTAACCATTAAAAATACAATAACATGGAAAGGAACGTTATTGATGGAAAGACAAGGGCTGTGGAAGCCACCACATAAACAGGTATATGTAACAACCCCAGAGTTAGCATTTATGCATTATTCAGTTCTGTTAAGAAGATACAAATCTATATTTGTGGACTTTAACACAACAAACTTAATATATGAAAGCCATTCATTCATGTGAAATGACAGAGCTGCCCAAAATACGTGTTTTCTGCAGAAAAGCAAGCCCCCACACCCAAAGTAATATGTGGCAACACCATGGCTGCAAAACATTTGGGGATGAGGAAAACAATTTAAAAAAAAAACTGTGCACTGTGCCTTTTTGGCTCACATGTGAGCAAGCAAGGTGTTTTCCAACACCTACATGCCAACAAGATATAGTGGCCCCTCTATAGTTACCAGAGGTGAAATTACCCTAGTGTCAGTAGTAGAAAGAAAAAAAAAGGAAACAATGCATAACGTAATATGCAGTTTCTCATAGGAAATCACTGCTGGTGTGGTTTCTAAGAGTACACTGGCAATGATTCACTTCTTTCTTTGAGTTTGTGTGACCATGGACTTGGTATATATGAATTTGGGGCATAAGCCCCCCCCCCCCACACACACACACATATACAGCAAGAGTGCTGGGGACTTGTCCCCAACAAAAGTTTTTTTTTTCAAACTTACATGTTTCAGGCATTTTTTTTTTCTTCCTTTTTGCTTGCCAACTACCAGAAATTTGGGGTTTCATGGCAGAAATGATACAGTATTACCATATTGCACACTGACATACCAAGGTAAGATTATGTTATAAGATGAAAATACACATCTTGAAGCATAATTAGTGTTTAGAATTAGCTAACTGCTAGAAAATGCTAGAATTCAATAAGTACGGATGCAGATTATGCCATTACTATGAGAAACATACACTTCTGAGCCAAAACCCTAAAGATTCCACCAATGCAGGAGAAACCGCTCATAACTGGGAGTGATTAAGGAACGCATGGAGCTAGAATATTGATCACTAAGTAACTGAGTAGCTTGTATAAATGCACCTAGAGAGAATGGATTATGTGAGATCTTACAAGCATCTGTAATATCCTATTGATTTTGACCATTTGAAAGTACACGTTTTAACACCTCCTTATGGACAAGCACAACTTTAACAGCAGCAGCTAAAACTATCACTGCTGGAAAGAATATTGAAAGAAGACAGTCATGTAAAGAAATAGTAGACAACTATAAATTATTAAGGATAATTGCAAATGAAATCCAATCAAACATATTTTTGCTAAGCCTAAACCTTGGCATGTCATGAATAAAACCAATTCAAACACAAGATAGAATAATAAACAAAATTCTTAAAATAGAGAATTAAATAATTGAACATTCTCCTCCAGCACATATATTAATAGCAACGTTAAGAATGTTTATAAATGATATTTCCTTCTAAATGCAGCATCTCTATGCCATTTAAGTCCTGTAGCTGCAGAGCGGTCCCTCTATCCTGAACATTGTCACTGAAGATGTCAAGTACTCAAATATAGGTGAACATTTATTCCCAGTTACTGCTACAGCTTCCAACACACAAATATTTTACAAACTCATTTGTACTTTTGATTTTGCATATTGCTTTCTTTCTGATTATTTACTTGCTAGCTTTCCACGTGTATATCTCAGAAAATGTCACAGTATATTAGGCAGATATATGTTGAAACATAATTATATGCTCATAAAGGTAGATAGGTCTCTTGCCTTTAAAATATAACATTGACACTTTCCTATCTACCACCCTATAACAACTTATTGGAAAAAGTGAGTTATTATGTAACCCGAGAAAATTCATCTGGGGCTCTTGCCATTAAATCATGTATAATGACTGACTACTGTAATACTGGGGAAAGTAAAGGTTATGTACAGGAATGTGTCATTTTGTTCTCCTAGGGATTTAACATATCTCGCTCTCTGTCTCTCCCACTCACTGCTGTTACTTTTGTTCATTAGCAACTCATAGCCTACCTATCCCCTGCCACTTACTGCTTTGCCACCAAGGTCAGCAGTTTATATCTTAATTTGTTTACTTTTCTGGTGCTTCTGTTCTTCAGGTGTGCAGAATGTTTTACTCATTCATACATGTTTCCTAAGTTCCAGCACTAACAGCTAGCAAAGTTACTTATTTCACTGTGAAAGATAATAGAGTTTTTGTTTCACTTTTTACTTCTGTTGACTTCACTATTCTTAAATGATGTACAGTTTGTAAGAACATTTTTTGCTGCAGGCTTACTTATGTAGACTGGTCTCAGAGGATTCACTATTGATGAAAATGAAAACTATAATTCAACTCAAAAACATTAAATGAAACTGTATGATCTCAGAAGAAAATTAAATAGTTTCACATTATATCTCAAGTCCCAAATGTATTCAGGCGCAGTATGATGTTGAATACAAGGAGAAACCATGCTGTGTGTTTTTGTTTTTTGGAAATATTTGACATATCAAGAATTAACACTGAAATTTAAATTCCTGTTTTTCAGCTATATTCCAAAAAGACAGCATTATTATGGCATGTCTTATGTCAGCTGAGTAATTTTAAGCTGCCATATTTATACATACGTTCCTTGTATTATTCAGAAATATGTTAATCAATATCACAGTAATGCTGTAAGATGTACAGAATCGGTAGCCAGAAAACATGGGTCGTATAAGCACAGTTATTATGAAAATACAAAGAAATATGATGGATATACAAAATATACTTTCTTTTACATTACACTTAGTTGATAACCCATGTAATTTCTTAGCATAAAGACTCTAGAAGTTTTATTGCAGAATGCAATGTCACATAATGAACAAATGTCAGGTGGAAAACATGGGTAAAATCCACTCATCTACTTACAAAATGTGCAGTTCAGTATGTCACTTAACTTGTTTGTATTTTCAATGCATGCATGCTTAGCCCAAAGGGACCGCTAGACCAGACAATCAGTCTAAATAAAGTAGGTGAAACAAATGCACATGAATATATTAAATTTAAAATGTGCTGTATCATTTTCTTATGTTATGTTTTACTATAATAAATATTTTTACGGCCAAGTTCTGACCTACTTTTAAAGTTAGCGTACATAATTCAAGCTAATTTTCATTCCTTAAATAAGATAATTTGACTAGCATTCATTCTTAGTTTCCTGGATATTGGTTTTGCCCTTGACATTTGTTTTATTTCTTAGTAAGGCATTAGACTATGACAAATATTTATTACTTTATTCCATTTCATGGATGAATTGACACTAGAATCCTGTGAGTCTGTAACAGGCTCAGTGGGAATGATGAAAGTGGCATAACGGTTACCAGATTCAGTACGAATCGGGTCTATATTAAATCAGCAAATGCTTAAAATAGCAAATGCTGATTTATCGACCCATTAAGAAGGAAACCTTAAAGTCTCGCAGATACAGAACAGCGATTTTTTCACAGGGAAAAAAATCGCTGTTCTACAAAAAAAAAAAAAAAAAAAAAGTTCAAAACACAAAATAAAGTGTCTTTGGGATTTTAAGGTTTTGCTCTTAAAGGATCTTAAAGATGTGTGAAAAACAAGATAATGAGTACAATACACTGAAGAATGATGGCTGGTCAGAATGATTATGTGGTGATCATTGTTGCACTATGGCCACAGCTGTGGCTGACACTGCATGTAATAGTAACATAAATGGACAGAAACACACAAAGAAATAATAAATAAATATTAAAAAGGACAATAATAAGGAGAGAGATAAACAGGGAAAAAATAGCAATACTCTCTAACATTGTTTGGCAAAAAACGGTACCTGGAGAAGTAAAATATGGTTTAGCTGGTTGTGCCAGACCAAAGGATATTGTAAACACTGTGTCACAAGAGGCAGGATGGCATGGTATCTAAGGAGAACTTCTTTGTATATGTGAGGAGAACAGTACATGCAGTACAATGAGTGACAGCAGGGGGCCATGGAATATAGACTTAGGCACCTCTGGTCAGAACTGTAGCTGGCTGATCTAACACTCAGTGCCTGTCTTCCAAGTCCTGCCCCCACCCACTTAGCTCATAAAAAGGGACATCATCTGACTACAGCAAGCTGATTGACCTTCTGGCTTCCCTATAATCAAACCATTGACCCCCTCTAAGCAATTTAAAGAAAAAAGTCACTTTGCCTGGAACGAATGTAGGAAGACAACTGGTCTATCAGCTTAATTAAGGTTAAATCCATGGCCTTCTTAGTTCTTAAAAACAAGACCCAAAAAAAAAAAAAGATTTCAGCTGACTGTAGGAAGCTGATTGGTCCATCAGCTTCCATAGCAAAAACAGAAAACAAACCACTTCTGTGGTTTGGTACTGCTACAGGAACTTTCAATCATGTTCTTAACACTTTCCATCCAGGGGTATTGCCCCCTTTGCCTTGCTACATTACTACCTCTGGTGATATGTTTTGTGAGGTGGCAGACCTGAGCTGCTGAACACCGTCATGTAGGGCACTATATGTGTGTGTATATATATATATATATATATATATATATATATATATATATATATATATATATATATATATATATATATATATAATATATATACCATGCCAGGGGACACAGCCACAAATGACAAACAAATGTCATAAATGTCGGTCATATGTAACTATTGGCAGTCATGTAATACTGCATAGGCTAGTAACTACTGCAGTATAGAGTATGCTCCTCTGGGTCATGACTAGTGTGTGCACTGCCAGGGGGCATGGAGGGGACAGTGCATGTATAATCCTGGACAGGAGGACCAGTGCTCCCTGTACGGATGGCAAGGCTAAAGCAATGGACATAGTAGTAAAGGTGGAGGGGGCAAACAAACAGGTGTGATGTAGAATGTGGCATATGACATGCTGGAGGGACATTCACAAGCAAGCCATTGATGAGTACCCTAACAATACTGGCACTCCCTAGTAGTAGGTTGGGCAGGAGAGCATGTCAGTCTGAATGTACATTGCATGTGTATCAGGATGCATCTTCTCTAACAAAAGATAAATCTGCAGGGATCTAAGATATATGTAGCTGTAATAACAGTAGTATATAGATACTTCAAATGGCAGATTATAATAGCAGAATTTTGGGTGATCATCATCTGCCCACGATTTCAGGGGGGCCCACAGCCAGAAGCACCCAAAAGGTACCAAAGTGTAGAATGCTTTCATGCCAATCTGTGCTGACAGATGCTTTGTAAGCTAGCATATACTACAATGTTTGTATCATCTGCAAGTGTTTATCAACTCAATAGGCAGTTATATGCACACAAACATAGCAAGTGCTTGCTGAGGCTGGTGATTTGAGCTGCACTTGCTGGACTGCACATACCAATCATGGTCTGTGATAATTACAGTGATGCAATTGTCTGGGTATGAAGCTCTTAAGTAAGAGTCATAACCATGAAAAGCAGCTAGTGTAGTATGTAACTGGTGAGCTGCACAATGGTTCTGTTTCCTTTTTCCTTCTTTTCACAATTAGGTGCACTTGCTTACGTTTTTCATGACCATTGGCCACTGAGCCTATTTGCCATATAACTGCTGCAACGGGATGCTACACTCACAAACTGACTGCAGCAACAGTAAGGCTTACACTGATGTAGCATTTAACTAACTATAAATATTAGAAGCATTTATTTGGTTGGAATTGCAGTCTGCAATTCAGCCTCATATTTTTGGATTTTTCTTGTAAAACTTATAGTTCCCTAGCAAATTAGTTGGTGAGGATTGCTGTCACTAAATAATGGCAGACATAATTTCCTTCAGAAAATTCATTCAAAACCTTTTATTCAAACAACTAACTAAATACATAAGTGCAATATGAAATCTGTCCCCGATTTTGGGCCGTTTATCCCCTACTACTTTTAACTTTGTTCCTGATTCTTGAGCTAAGAAGTTGAGCGCTACAGATAACAAAGGTCTGGATAATTATTCCCTGGGTCTTTGAAAGTTATTTTCCACAGACTGGGTTATGGAATGGGTCCACACTGAATTGACTAGCTGAGTGGAAGGTTTAACTCTCAACTCTTCATGATTTTGCAGAATGTTCTTGATTATACTGTGTGTGTGTGTGTGTGTGTGTGTGTGTGTGTGTGTGTGTGTGTGTGTGTGTGTGTGTGTGTGTGTGCATGTGTGTGTGTCAAGGGGGTGAATGTGTACATGTCTGCAGCAGCATTTTTACAGCAGTGTGGATATGTGCATGTGTGTGACTGCGTGAATGTCTATCACTCTGTGTGTGTGTGTGTGTGTGTGTGTGTGTGTGTGTGTGTGTGTGTGTGTGTGTGTGTGTGTGTGTGTGTGTGTGTGTGTGTGAGCATGTGTTTCTGTGTGCTGGAAGGTGTGTGCACCATTGCATTGTTTGGACTGGTAGGAGAAACACTAAGTTCTAACAGCTCAGTGTTTTATTCAAAGACATGATAACAAGCCACTAGCGAGAAGTTGAAACTTTATCATGCCACTGAATTTTAAATGATTACTATTGAGTTGGTGGGCAGCACAGCATTGTCCAATTAGTGCTGGTAAAGATAATCTTTCTAAAACATGGGTATTATGTTTCTATTAATTTTATTACAATCAGATGTTGGAGGAGTATACTTTCAGTAAAGTGGCTGTAACCTTTGGGATGAGGATGGGGTGCTGGCTGTGGATGAAAATAATTTACTTTCTTGTTTTCATAGTTTAGTCTGGATTTACAGGGATAATTTGCATGTCTATGAAATAAGTTGGAATACTTAACTAAATGACTACCATTTACATAAAACAAAGTTGAAACTCTCCCTGCTTTTGCAGAATGTCTCTAATTTTGCCAAATACTTCTGGTCTATTCCTCATACGATGTTTATTTTTCTGACAACTCATAGAGGATTGCAGTCATTAAATAATGACAGACATTTGAGTTTCAGATGTCATGTCCTTCAGAAAAAGCTCACAATTTAAAAATGTTCTTGTTGCAACTTTCTAAGTATTGAATAGCATTTAAAATCTGTCCCTGATTTTATGCTTTGTCCATCATTATTTTTTGGCATTATACATGTTTCTTGTGCTAAGCAGTTGAAAGGTTTTATTTTTATAACAATCAGGAGAAGTATTCATAGCAAAGTTGATATAACTGCTGGCTGGCTGGCAGGGCTGTTTGTGGATGAAAGTAACTTGTTCTGTTGTCATTTACTCAGTTTAAATTGTGGATGAAAGTAACTTGTTCTGTTGTCATTTACTCAGTTTAAATTGCTCATCTGTGTGAGACTAGTGTGTATTTGTGCAGAAAAAGATGTACCCCCAGATTCTCAAAAGCTTGCATGGAGTGCAAGATCGGTTCAAGAGCGCAAGCAGGCAATATGTCTGCCGTGCGATCCAGGAACAGCATGCATGGGCATGCACGAGTGCTCCTGCACTAATCCTGAACTGACTAAGCCCTGGTATGCAAATCACCCCATTTTCAGGAGAAATCTATGCAATTGAGGGGATTTTGCAGTCCAGGAAGCTTTCAACAGTCCATGCAAGACTAGTGCTATCTGCAGAAATGTACTCAGTTAGTAACCGAGTACATCTCTTCAAAATCCAAAACGGAGCTGTGACAGCCCCAAATAAAAGCTACATATCATGTAGTAAGCATGCCAATGGCCAAGTATAAGGCCATTGGCATTGCAAACAAAAAAAAATGCAAAAATCAACTGTTATTTTTTTTAGCTGATCTAGGCTGTTTAAGCATAGAGCAGCGGCGAGCAAATGGGACTGGGGGAAAATAATAAAATAAATCTAAAATAAGCAGTCTAACTAAAATCACTATTCTGCCATGCAAGTCAATGGCAGGCAGAAAATAACCTGGCCAGTGAGTAGTGATTGCTAAGGGGGGAGGCTCAGTGTGAGACATGTAACTATGCATTAGCAGGCAATCCTATGCAAATGAAAGGAAGGATAGTTAATCACAGTTTTTCCCAGCATGTGAGTCAGGTCCCAACAGTGTAAGAGTAGGAATAGCTTGGTGCAAGCCTAGGAGTTAGGTGACATCATGGGTGTGTGTGTCAGGCATACTGTAAGCGGATTGGAGCCCTGTGGCTCGGGTTTGCTCCTAGCTTAGCACAGCTAAGCTAGGGGGTGTATCTAAATATGCTTAGCACTCTTTACAAAGCCTAAGCTGGTGTGTGTGCCACACACCAGGTTTTACAGGAAGAAAAAAGAGGTTAAACCAGGAAATAGCAGCAGTGTGCACATCTGAGCACTCTGTTTGTGCGACACACTCCCGGGCTTAAACAGGAAGGCAATGGGAAGGGAAAAAAGCAGTAGGAAGGCAATCAAGGAGAACTAACTTAGCTGGCAGGTGAAATGTATCAGAATCAGAGAATTACACAGACAGCAGACCAGCCCAGCCCAGAATACTACTATAAACTAAGCAATCACCTTCCCCTCTGTTTTTTTTCCCACACTCTACACCGTCGATGTATACAAGTGGGGAAATTTTAACAAACAAACCTACAAAATGAGAAGGGCTGCAGCAGGCAACATAGAACAACATGTGCAAGAGGCTGAGGGTGGTGATGATGTGAATGCTGCAGAACAACCCACAGTGAGGAGACGGAGAAGAGTGTACAGACCCACAGTAACCTACCATGGACTATATGAGCTGGAGATAGTGGAGCGCTATACGGTCGACAGAGACCTCCTACAGCAAATTGTTGAGCTGTGCCGGCCACACCTGACACACAAAACTGACTGAGGGGAACCCATCCCAGTGGATACCAAGGTATGTGTAGGCCTAGGAATACTAGCCACAGGTACCTCCCAAAGCTCAACTCGGGATATCATGGGGATCTTACAGGCATCAGCATCCAGAGAATTCCACCATTTCCTGGATGCCATGTCAACACATGCCAATGAGCACATACATTTCCTCAACACCCGTGAGGTGTTGACCAGCAATATATGTCTCTTCCACCAAATAGCAGAATACCCTGCGGTAGTGGGTGCTATAGACTGCACGCACATATGCATCAAAGCACCACCCAGTGATCAGGGTAGGGCCTACGTCAACCGCAAGGGCAGCCCTTACATCAACTGCCAGGTTGTATGTGATGCCCAGGACATTATAATGAATGTGTGTGCTGGCTGCCCTGGAAGCTATGACAGTTCCCACATATGGCGTCTGACACAGCTGTACCAGAGATTTGCCAATTGGGACACCCCCTATGGTCACCTAGTAGGGGATGTTGGTTGTACATTGGAGCCATGGCTGATGACACCCCTCAGAAATGCACACACACCTGAACAGCAACGCCATAATGAGGCACACACACAGACCAGACTTATAATAGAGAGTTTGTTTGGGATGCTCAGGTTATGGTTCCAGTGTCTGGACACATCTGCCTTGAAGTACTCACCAGCTGCATGTACCCAAATTGTTTTGGTATGTGCTATGTACAATATTATCCTGTGGAAACAGCTGCAGCAGGAACAACATGGGGCAGGGCCACACAGCCCCCCACCAATGCCAAGGTCTGCACAGGCACAGTGTGACTCAGAGGAGGAACAATCTGAGCCTGCCCCAGTAGGCAGATGGAGGTGTGCCCAGTATGCCAAGGCTGCGGCAAAGTGATAACGCATAGCACATACAGTGACACAGTAGGGACCCAGGGAATGACACCTCTCTCTGACTCGCACATAGAGTAAAAGGGATGCCAAACATGACACTACCTGTGCTCAACCATGTATAGGGAGTGTACTATGTGCATCTAACATAGGCAGCCCTCCAGCACCATCTGCAAGTCTGGCACACCCTCAAGGTAAGTCAGTCAACCTACCAATTGCCAAATGGAGTAGAATGTGTCATTACCTGTATCTATGGTATGGATGTGAGCATGCAGGGCAATTGGGTGGCTAACTGTTATGGCAGCAGACAGTAGACAGCCAGAGTGGCACCAAGATATCTGTAACATATACTGGAGTCACCAGAGTAGCCAGTACTACACAGGGTGATAAAACCCACTGCAGGAAATGTGCTGAGTGACATGTTTGTCCATATGACCCACACATGCCAGTCAGGGAGGTTCACATACCCAGCAACAGCCTCAGCCAGCAGGACAGGTGTAGACAAATCTAAACAGAGCCTGTGCCATGGCCCCTGAATGATGGCTATGGTTAACCTCCCCCCAGGCCTACACAGACAGACTACAGCAGGGCAGGCAGTGGGGTGTTAGTTCTGAAGGGTAGGAAGTCAGACAATAATATGTAGGGCAACCAAAGCTACAATCTGTAGTACGCAGGTATGCCTCTAGTCAGCATGATAGTTAACAATACAGAATGAAATGGAGTACCTGACATACCAGTACAGTCATAGAAAATGTGTACAAGTGTCACGTCTGGCCCCCACATCCTACATAGTAATGTAATAACAGTCAGGTGTGCGCCCCAACCCTGTGTAGAAATGTAGAAATAGTCAGGTGAGCCCCCCCCCACCCTATGTAGGAATGTAATAACAGTCAGGTGTGCCACCCCAACCCTGTGTAGAAATGTAGAAATAGACAGGTGTGCCCCCCCATGTAGTAATGTAATAACAGTCAGGTGTAACCCCCATCCTGTGTAGAAATGTAGAAATAGTCAGGTGAGCCCCCAACCTTATGTAGTAATATAATAACAGTCAGGTGTGCACCCCCAACCCTGTGTAGAAATGTAGAAATAGTCAGGTGAGCCTACCCCCACCCTACGTAGGAATGTAATAACAGTTAGGTGTGCCTCCCCAACCATGTGTAGAAATGTAGAAATAGACAGGTGTGTCCCCCCCATGTAGTAATGTAATAACAGTCAGGTGTGCCCCCCCATCCTGTATAGAAATGTAGAAATAGTCGGCTGAGCCCCCCTCATCCTATGCAGAAACATAGGAACAGTCAATGCCAAATGCTTCATAGATACCCTGCAGAAACAGCATGCCACCTGTCGGTGTACAACACCAAGGTCAGCACTGCAGTACAAACTACCTGGACTCGATCCACACATTAAATACAGAAGGCCATACTGGGCATGCTCACAAACTTAGAGAACTGAAGGCAATGTCAGTCAACAACATACTGAAAGGTCATACTGGGCATGCTCACACACATGAACACATGAAGGCCATGTCTGCAAACACCAGTGGACCAGACATATCTGTCAGTTGCAGTTGTTAGCACAGACACTCATCAGTATGTATCACGCATGCCTTGCACACACAGTGGATAGGAATACAGACATATATGTAAGAACAACACACTATAATAAGCCAAAGGTAGACATACATAGATGTGTGGAACAGGGTGACTGTGACAAGGAGCCATCCAGGCCTGTCCCACCCAGCACACAGCCAAAGGGCCCCAAACACATGAGGTTCATATGTCACTCACTGCAGATACTAGCCACCAGCATCTGTTAGCATTACATACTATTGGTACATGTGCCAGCTGTGAAACATGACTGTACAAGGAAGTAGTCATCTAGCAGCTGTATACATGTACATTTGAAATATGACCCTGTGTGTGCCCACATGTGGCGTGTCAACCTCTAGATGAATGGGTTATGGCCCATGCACACACACTGCCCTCCCCATAGCCCTACTATGACAAGCCTGCTGAGATCATCCACTGTGAAATACACCCTTGGGAGAGCTGTAGCCCAGTAATCTCTGTGGCATGTACCATAACGTTGTACTGTCGTAGTGTGATAAAATAAGTAGGAGTTCAGTTCCCAGACATGGCAACTGTGTGTGTGTGTGTGTGTGTGTGTGTGTGTGTGTGTGTGTGTGTGTGTGTGTGTGTGTGTGTGTGTGTGTGTGTGTGTGTCTGTCTGTGTAGAGATCAATGCTTTTTAGGGTAGTCACACTCCCTACAATTCAAATGCTCATCTTTGGCAAGGCTGCTGATGTCATCCACCTACAAATACACCTCTGGGAAGCTGTGACTCAGTAATCTTTGTAGCCTGTCCTGTAACTGCATATTGCTGTAGTGTGATAAATTAGTTAGGTAGCTGTTTTAATCCCAGACATGGCAAGTGTCCGTCTCTCTGTCTGTCTGTGTGGAGATCAATGCTTTTTAGGGTAGTCACACTCCCTACAATTGAAATGCTCATCTTTGGCAAGGCAGCTGATGTCATCCACCTAGAAATACACCTCTGGGAAACTTTAGCCTAGTAATCTCTATAGTGTGTCCTGTAACTGTGTACTGCTGTAATGTGATAAATCAGTTAGATAGCTGTTCTAATCCCAAACAGCAAGTGTGTGTGTCTGTTTAACTCTGTGTAGAGAGCAATGCTTTTTAGGGTAGTCACACCCCTACAATTCAAATGCTCATCTTTGGCAAGACTTCTGATGTCATCCACCTAGAAATACACTTCTGGGAAGGATGTAGCCCAGTAATCACAGTAGCGCATCCTGCAACTGCATACTGCTGTAGTGTGATATAGACCTATGTTAGGGGTTCTATACCCACACATGTCAGTTGTGGATGCTTTGTGTGTGTTTCAATGTCTGTGCAGGGAGCAATGCATTTTAGGCTAGTCACACTCAGTACATTTCAAATGTCCAACTTTGCTTATCCTGCTGATGTCATTAATTGTGAAATACACCTTTGGGGAAGGAGTTAGCCAGTAATCCACATGGTGTGTCCTATTACAGCTCCATGCTGTAGTGTGATATAGGTGTCTATTAGGGGTTATATACCCACACATGTTGGTTGTGGATGTTGTGTGTGTGTGTGTGTGTGTGTGTCACTGTCTGTGTAGGGAACAATGCATTTTAGCCTAGCCACACTCACTACAAGTCGAATGTCCAACTTTGCCAATCCTGCTGATGTCATCCAATGTGATATACACCTTTGGGAAGAAGTACTCCAGTAAACTCTGTGGTGCATGCTATAACAGCGTAATACTGTAGTGTAATAAACTAGTTAGATATTGGTTCTACTCCCAGACATGATAGGTGTGTGTGTATGTAACTTGTATCCTGTGTGGAGGTGGGTGAGAGTGTGTGATACCTGGTCCCAATGTTGAGTGAGTTTTGCAAATTTCTTATACGTGACATCAAGGCCAGGCAATCACAGTTAGCAGCCCCAGTATTACCCAGAGCACACTCTCAACCCATGCCCCCCCACACACCCACATGCCTAGGCAACAGCCAATATGTGGATAGTACACTGCATATTGGCCACTGATAGTAACTATGGAGTGATTGCAGTAGGCTACAGTGGCCATGGCACCCTGTCCATCTGTCCAATAGGCACATATTTGCAGACAGTGCACCTTCCCCATGTACCCCACTGGACACCTGCAGCACCTGTGGTGCCATCACATGTGACCCACAAAGGACATACCATGCCTGAAATCATGCACTGTATTGACAGATGCCACTGAGTCAAGGGGATGCCATTAGCATGCTAACAATGTAGGTGCAGGGTAAACCTGCAGTCCATTACCAGTTCCCACCAAAGGTGGCCAAGACTGGCACATCTGATGATAATCTGTGTAAAGAACATGGGCCAGACACCCCAGGTATAGTTGCACATGTCACTGTACATGCATGTGGGAGGTGTGCACATCCCAAACACCATCCATATCATGGACTAAGGAACACATGCATGGCAAGTGATGCACAGCATTGGCCACACACAATAGTCACCCACTGGATGGGGGATACAATACCCACCTGTGTGGACAAATGCATAAACTACAGTCCTGAGCCACAATGCTGACCATTGTCATGTGTCCTGATGCCAAGGTATACCCATCACCTAACCTTGTATAGCCATCTTGCACAGTCCGCACCACACACCCATGCAGAAATGCACCCATGAATATCAGTACTGGCACCCTGTGTGTTTGTGTGTGTTGTATGATGTGTATGATCACATCCAAATTCACTACAATCCCCATTGGTATGCCGAGGCATGCTGTCTGATGTCAGACACCTCCCCATACCCTTTGCCCATATCACCTCTGTATGGCCCCTGTGGTGCATGTGATACCTGCACAGTAATGTGTTGTGGCAATCTCACTAGTGATGGGTTGTATTCCTGGCCCTGCCAAGTGTGTCAATGTGTGTGTGTCCCTGTGAGAATGTGGCTGTGTTGACACTGGCACCTATACATGCAGGAAGGCATGTTTACTACACCTACCATATAGCTACCATATCCCTGTTGCAGATGTCATTCGCCATCACATACATGTTCTGAGGGTTCCACAGCATGTAACCTATGTGGTACATCCAATAATTGCATACAAATATGATAGCACTACATAGTTGTCAGGGGTTTGATACCATGTGCTCGTAGGTGTGTGACAAAAACATGCTTAGGTTTAACTCTCCCACCCCTCCCTGACTTGTCTTTGCCTCTGTCTGCCTCTCTCACTCCCTCTCTGGTGGATGTGGAAACCTACACCTGCTTTGCTTAGGCAGCAGCATGTGTATTTTAAGTGATGCTCATGTTCAGCTGATGGCCTCTGCCCTCCCCAAGCTGATTGCATGTGGAACAGCTGTGGTAACATTCCCATAGCCAATTGCTTGGAAACACACTCCAATATCTAGGAACATAATGTTTTGTTGGCCCATTTCCTTCACTGTGAGCAGGAACTAGATCTGTTGTTTGGCAAACAGCATCTCAGATGGTTTGGGGATTTACCTATAGCAACATACATTGTGGAAACAGGACAGCACACAGGAGGGGGATGTGCCTGTTTACAGACTGTAAGTGCTGCTATACTGCATGTGGAGTGATGTTGGTTCAACAGTGTGTGCATGGATATGGCTGTCCTACATGTTTTAATACCTGCTATGTCAATTCTATGTTTATGAGGAATCCCCATCTGTATGGTCATCCGCAGACTGGGAAGTGTGTTGTGCCCTTGGTTTCATGTGTCACCCACAGAGCATGTATATGTGAACTGCAGAAGGTAATGTGAGGATTGCAGTCTGTAGATGGTGACAGCCGTGACAGTTACTGACGTCATATCTCTCATAGGACATATGTTGTAACAAACCCTGTCACAACAGTAAATGTATCAGGTTATCACAGCAACATGTCAGTATTGGCCCTGTGTATGTGATTCCAGCCACAACTCTGTCAATGTTTGTACATATGTCGTGCATTAAGAGGTGCAAATGTGCTGTACACCATCATTAGTGTCATCATATCTGATAACACGCCAGTGAGATATCAGACTGCTACACATGTTATGTACAGCAGGGGTTATATTTGATGACATAACCTGGACATTCTGTGGTCATTTTTATAGTACTGAGGTTTGTGTACCTATGGTGAATGTCGACCATGTGTGTATTGTTAATATGTACTTTAGCCTGTGTACAGACTGTGGTAGATGTCATTGTTATAGGTCCCATCCTATCTGATGTTATATGCTGCTCCACTGGTTGTTACCATATTGGCTTAGATGTTTGTAGGGCCATACACACACATGTCTCATACCACAGACAGCCAGCAGACCAAATCATGTAGCAGCCCAGTATATGTAGGGTTAGTCTGTGAGTGGCACATATGAGGATGGTGTTGAACAGATAGTCCATATACTGTAATATTATGCTAGATTATCATATGTGCCTGTGGCTGTTTTCACATTGGTTGTGGTTATGCACTTCCACACAGGTGTATCTTACCCTGTGCTGTGACATGCCTGCAGAGCCTGCTATATATGCAGGTACATGTGCATTTCCCCATAGGAGATGTACGCCAGTGTTGAGCCAGTCTGCCTGTAGCTTGCACAGTGCATTGTTACATGCCTAGCATCTTAGTGCATTTACCCAGTGAGATGTCATTTGCAGATACTTGCCAGATGTACCGCTGCTGGGCCTCCCTTAATAGTCATGTATATCAGACAGAGCAGTGGGATGCTGTACAGATGTATGTCATTATCTAGTGGGTAGTATGTGGCCATGGCACCCCTGTACCAGTGGTTAGTATGTGTCAGGTCAAACAGGGGTGTTTGAATGCATAACCTATGGTGGCATATGTATACCAGTTGTTATATGTTATACCCATATACATGGCTGTTAACATCCATATTGTCAGGCATGGTACATATGTTTTGCACTAAGGGGTTCTGTGTATACCTCAGGACTATACAGAGTGTTTCAGAATGTCCACATATAGTGGCCAATATCTCTGCTGCAGTCCACCGGGGCATTACGTGCTAGCAGTGGTACTTTACTATGATGTCCTTAGGATGTCTGTCAGTAGCCAATGGCACACATGTGGAAAGCAGATGTAACCTCCCACACACACCATGTCTGTGAAGACAATCCCAATTACAGTAGCAATAGTCTCCTAATATACCTGCTATACATACCTGACATCCCCTTGCACTATGAAGTTGGGACTATAGGGGCTGGGGTAGGGCTACACTCCATGTCCAGGACATATGGCGAAAATATATGTACATATAATTATCCAGATATCTATATATATGATTACACATATACATATCTACATATATAGATGGGTATGTTTATGTACATAGTTATACATATACACATCCAGATATATACATATACAGAGCGATATTTGTCTACACATATACAGATAGGGATACATATGCACATATATGTATGGATATCTACAGATATATCAACAGTAGTAGGTATATCATAATAAATATGTATGCACATATAGTTTTATATATATATATATATATATATATATATATATATATATATATATACTATATACAGATATCTGTATATGTACATATACATATACCTATATATACACATATGTATATATAAATATATGTATAGCTATGTATACATATGTACATAAAAAGAGATGTACACATGGCCATATATATGTAGCACTATACAGATGTATATAGAGACATATGTATGAGTATACATGTGTATGTACATGTAGACATCTATACACCTATGATATGTATACAACCATATTCCTGTCATGTGTAAACATCACGGTTGTGTAAACCCTCCCACATGTATCTCACCATATGTATCTGCTATGTGTACATTATGACAAAACAACATGTGATGCAACAGTCATTAATAACAAGGACTACACACTCTAGGAAGTAGGCAATTGTTCAATACTACTCAATATGTGTAATGACAGCTATACTGGTTAAACAGCAGCTGTTTTCACAGTGGTCATGGCGTAGTGGTTTATTGTTGTGACCTCAATGTCCTGAGTTTAAGACCTGCAAGGGCTGTTCATTTTGTTGCTGGGCAGAACAAGGGCTGTTGGATACAGAGTGGTTTAGGCATTTTTTGTGCAATATAAGCCACACATGTCAGTATCACAACATTGCTAGGTAGGGGTCTAGTCCCAGTGCTGGCAAGTAACACGGTGCATGTATCTGGATGTGTCTACATAAGGCTGCAGGGTATACACGCCTCAGCGGGCCACCTGTCCATGTGGCACAGGAAATACCCGATATATTAACCTGTGAAATGTGTTTGACTGTACCTCAGATATGTTCTGTCATGGTGTCAGCACAGTGACATACCCCATTGTGCAATATGACTGCAGACCATCCAAGTGCTGACACATGTACACCTACAACACACATGGATAACAGGTTAGAGACCACAACCAAACAGTGTTACTAACAGCTTCGAAGGCATCATTGCTGGATGGATACACTACCTGCTAAATATATCTCACACTCTACTCCCTACAACATGTTACACTGCATGACTGTGGCACACTGGTGTGCAGTCACCATGTGCATCAGAACCATATTAGCCTGTCCCTGCATTGATGGTATGGACAACAGGGATGGAGCACAGGTATCATCATATGCATGGGGCATCCTCGTGCTGACACATGTACACCTACAACACAATTGCATATCATTTTACAGACCACAACCAAGCAATGTTACTAACAGCTAGAAGGCATCATTGCTGGACAGCTACACTACCTGCCAAATATGCCTTACACTCTAGGACTGTGGTACACTGGTGTACAGTCACCATGTGCATCAGAACCATATTAGCCTGTCCCTGCATCAACGGTATGGATAACAGGGATGGGGCACAGGTATCATCATATGCATGGGGCATCCTCGTGCTGACACATGTACACCTACAACACAATTGCATATCCTTTTACAGACCACAACCAAGCAGTGTTACTAACAGCTAGAAGGCATCATTGCTGGATGACTACACTACCTGCCAAATATGCCTCACACTCTACTCCCTACAACATGTTACACTGCAGGACTGTAGTATACTGGTGTACAGTCACCATGTGCATCAGAACCATATTAGCCTGTCCCTACATCAATGGTATGGATGACAGTGATGGGGCACAGGTATCATCATATGCACAGGGTGTGGTGTTGGTCTGCCAGAGGCCGAGAGTGAGCCATACATTTGACACCATGTGTGTGGGTGAGGGGTGTACTCTGGGGAGCTGGCTGAGGTGATGTGGTGTGTGTAGGTATGAGGTTGCCCTAGGTGCGTTTGCATAGTGTGTGGGTATGCATGCACACAGTTCTGCTATGTGATTGCCTTACACAGGTGTTTATGCACAGCTGCAGACCATTCCTGGCAGGGTGTGCAGTTCACTGCCTCCAGCCATGGACATGTGGACTGTGCCTGCCAGGGGCTCCGCAGGCACCTCCAGGTACAGGCGTTGAAGTGCTACTCTCACCTGCTGATAACATTTGTCCGCTGGTACCACATCCCTCCTGGGACTGGCCAGGACCATGTGCATGTGGCCTGCTGTGGTGTGGTGTGGAAAGCACACCCCTGCACTGCCAGGGCTGGTACTGCCACTACGGGAGCCCCTTGGTGTCCTAGCATGCCCACATTGACTGCCAGCTGTTGGTGTTGCTGGCCCACATCCATGCAGGCATTGCTGCATCCCCACCACACATTGAAGTATGGACACACCACGGCAGATGAGAGCCATCATCCCATCATGCCTTCTATCCACTTGCTCAGTAGAAGCACGGATGGCACCTGACAGTTCATGGAGGTTGTCGCTTACAGATGCGAAAGCAGCCCTCTGCAGCCTAAGGCCCTGTCTGGTGTAATGGTCAATATGTGCCTGCACCGCCATTACAGTCTGAAACATGCTTCTGCTGGTTGCAGCTATGTCCCCTATGCCAGGGGCATGATGTCCAGTGGCCCTACCATGAGCACCCTGGGACATCTGCCTATGTGGCAGCCTGCCAGACATCTGGCTATGCCCACTGTGACTGGACACAGTAGGCATGGTTACCCACTTTCCTGTGCACTGCCAATGAATGCTAGCTGTCCCTCTGCTATGGCCACTGGTGATGGGGTCTGTATAGGAGCTGTAACTGTGTGTGGGGGTGGGGTGTTTAAAAGCGGGATGTCAAATGTTGCCGCAGTGTCGGCCCCTGACAACCCCACCTGTGCCTCAACATTATTATAGTCATCATCAGTGTCTGTAAGGAAACCTATATCAGAATGGATACAGGAGGGACCATAACCCACCTCGCCACATGTGGGGGAAAACAAAGAATGCACTTTAAAACCTGTACAGCATTGCCTAACAGTACACACACACACACACACACACACACACACACACACACACACACACACACACACACACACATCTCCGTAATACCTACCTTTCCATGGCTTTACAAAAAGTCCCACATATATGTCCATGTGTTACCCCAGCCTGCATCACACTTGTTAACATACACACATTGATACCAGTCATTAACTTCACAGTCCTCTAAATGCCCACACATGCGACTACAACACAACGGCTGTTGCTACTTTACCTGTCTGACCTGTGTGTAGTGGATTTACATGGCCTCAATCCTGTCATTTGGTATGCACCCTCTGTATAGCCAGAATTATGGCATGGCCCCTATATGTGTGAGCTACTATGTTGTATCCATAATAGCTCCCACCGGTGTGTCATGGGTATGTAATGCTCAGTATATACCATAAATGCTGCTCCATTGGCCCAACATATGTTAGCTGTAATATTTGGATACACTCCCTGGTGTTGACTATTACTTCCCCATTGCAGCTGTCGAGCTGCATACATGGGTTGTAGGTGACCTCTCTGCTGACTGCAATATTAAGTGTGTACCTGGAGTCTACCTTCCCTCTGAATGCCTGTTCCATGCTACAGACCATATTATACTATCGGCTGTCCTGTGATTACATGACAGGTATTCCTGGTGTGTAATGTGGCAGTCCATGTCCATGTACTGCATGATCCCAAAGGGGGGTACAGCTGTATGAACACCCCACAATCACACATGTGCATACATGGCCACACACAGAAGCATACACATGCACACACGCATCATACATGCATCTACCTCCCACCACTTTATCAAAGTGACCCTGCAGGTAAACTAACTAACCACCAGGATGCACACACTGATCGTACATACAGTCCTCCTATTACCCATCTGCTTGCATGCAGAACAAATGGTACAGAACAGCATGCAGTTCAGCTATAATCAATCCATGCTAGCAATGGTATACATGTGTATGATGCATGTGCTGTGAGTAGGTGATGCACCTTCCCCTGGATACCACTGCACCCATGTACACAGTATTGATGTGCATCTGTTCTGCACCCTGCCATGTACTGTGCACCACAACTCACAGGTGTGCAACCCATTGCGGAATATGTAGTACTGTGTCAATCATGTCACCTGTACCTCTCACAGCCCCTATGTGTTTCAGCAACACATACCTGGGATTATATGTGGACTGTTGTCATTGGTGAATGCCTGATGCCTGATTTACAGCTGTCAGCATCAACAGACCATATATAACCACTGCAGAAATGCTTACACTGACAACCATCAGAGCATACTGTGGTTATGGGGTATGTACACACCTTTATTGATTTTACACATGCATCCCTGATCTGCCATGGGACCACAGCACAGCATATCTTAGCAGTACACAAGCCCGGTATGAAAAATAGGTCCTGTACATTCACATGCAGTGTCTACAGGTTGTGTTAGGTGTGCGGCTGCTGACCACAATGCATACACACCATGTGAGCATATGTGTGCACACCCTTATCATGACAGTTTACCACACCTCTTGTTGTATGTACTACAGCAGTCACTGCTCATGGCAGGGGTATACCAGCATGGGCCTTCTGCAATTGCCAGTGTATGTTCAGCCTACCCTACACATGTCCCCCTATTCTGCATAATTGCAAGGTCTACTCATGTGCACATCCCATGGTGTTCACACAATGCAGTCACTATTGCAGTGGGGGTAGGGTTATGGCTGCCACAGGTCCTGAACCTGACTATATGCAGATAGAGCCATTCCTACCATCCTTAGGATCCCTGCTGCAGTGCACTGATGTGTCATGCTGAGACCCCCCCCCTCAGCTTTTATGCAGATGCATGACAGGTAAGCCCTACACATTTGTATCACCTTGCAGTGTCCCATACACTGAATACCACATGCTGCAGACTAGACCCAGCTGATAATGTGGACTACTGTAATGCCTTATGCCATAGTGTATCTCTGCAGCAGTTGGCATTGTCCTACAGGTATATACATTGGTGTTGCACTGTATGTGGGTGTTATTTAGAACATGTCACTACTGTAGGCCATGTCTACCAACAGTATGTTACTCCCTGTGGACACATTCCGCAATGACAGGATGTTAGTTGTCATGCAGGTCTGTGACATACCCTTTCAATACCCCATCATGGTCACCCCTGTGAGACCATGTATTTCACAACAACACTACATGCACATGTACAGCATGCATTCAGGGTAGATGTGTTAGATGTGTGCATGGAATATACCATCACCATTACATGTTCGGTGTGTTGGCATGCATTTACAGAAGGCATACTCACCAGCTACAGGCTGCTGCCTTGTTGTTACCCCAGAGGGACCTATATAAGAGGCTGAGAGATGCAATGTCAGTGGCCACACCTGTGGCACTGCTACAGGCTGGGTGCAGTACTACTATGCATCAACAGTAGATTCCCACAATACTACCACATCTGGACATCTGTTTATCACTACAATGCAGCAACACAATATATCTATGACATTTCAGATATGCATGATCTACCTGTACCACTGCGGATATTTACACAACGGTGGTTTACTGATGTGCCCTGTGTCCTTAACTGCATGCTCCTTGGCTGGTGTGTGGGTGACACCCACCTCCACAAAGGGGTCCAGTGGTTGTTGGTGTTCCAGATGAGCAGGTGCCACGAGGCTGGCCAGGAACTCCTCCACACATGTCAGGGGGATGGATGGCATGGCCCTGCCCTGTGATGAGGTGATCCCCATGGACTGCGGCAGCACTCTGACAGGCATTGTGGAGCAGGTCACTGCAATGATGCTGAACTGCTCATAACTGCGGTTATGCAGGCCATCGTTGACCCTGTGGACTAGATCGTTCCACAGGATGGTCTGTTCCTGCTGGTCATGGGCTGTCCTGGTAAAGAGAACCTGGTAGTGCTGTACTAGGTGTTTGATGATGACCTAATTTTCATCCGCTAAATGCACGGGTAACCTGCTGTGTGACATCTTGCCTGAAAGACATGAAGATGGAAACAGGCCTGAGAAAATCATATGGCAAGGTTACCACAGTTCGTGATACACATCTCTGTCATCCCCCCCCCACCATATCAGCTTCAACAGACTGTACACACAACTCATTAGACATGGCTACAGCTTAACTACCATTTGGACAGATTGTGTATTGTACCACACCTTCTGCTATGTGATTGTAGCCATGTCCCCTGTGTGGACAGTAACATTGCTGGCCTGCTACAGACTATTCACTTGCATGCCATTGTCAGGGCCACTGTGGTTACATATATGCCAGTGGTACGGCTGCTCTGAAATCACTGCACATCTGAGAGTCTGTGTTATCGGGGGATCTATGCATGCTGTTGGACATGTACCAGGATTGTGTAGACTATTACTACCAACAAATGTTCTATAACAGTAACACAATAACATGTATATGTTCTATTGGCCAGCTGATCTACCTCTCCACACCCATCTGACTAGGATACCTGGTCACATCACATGTGTGTGCCAACCTGGGGCCTCCTTGTGTACTGTTACAGCAATACCATCAGGTGGAACCACCCAGGGGATGTTGGCCCCCCTCAGGGCACACACCAACATGTTCCTGTCCCCTGAGCTTAGGTCTAGGGTCTGTTCTATACCAGGCTTCACAGACACATGAGGGATGTGCTACATCAATCTGAGGCACCCAGTACACAGTTACACAGCCAACATGCTCCTCCTGCTCAGCCTCCAGACCAGGCACCTTCAGGAGATGGACTGCTGTTGTGAGTGGCAGTTGGTGGGAGCATTGTTCCCATTGTGCCCATGTTGGGGACCATGGGGCATCCACATCACAGACCACACACACCATCCACGGTGCTTACCCACCACATGTGTCACATACCACTCCTGTAGACTGTCCTCTATATCTACCAATCATGACCACTTCCACGTGTGTATCTGCTATACTTCCCCATATTCCCATTGCATACTTCACAGACGGGGGCAATGTGGTGCTAAGAAGGGACTAACATGTGACATACCCGTCCATGGTGCACACACTGCCAGCTGTAGATATCTGTGTGTATTGCTATGTATGCTGCTGCCTCGCACATAGCACACATCACCATGATAGTGATATAGATGACATGTCTTTACATGCATATATGTTTGTGTGTGTGTTTGTACATATGTAGACATGTGCATATAGGCATATATCTATATATGTGTAGATATATGTGAATTCATATATATGTGCACATATATATGTCTACACATGAGTATATGTATATTTCTGGATAGACATGCTGATATACATTTATCTTTATATATGTGACGAATGTACACATATGCATACCTATATGTGGGGTACATTCAGACATCAGCTCTACAATCTCACAACACCTTCCTGCACAGCTTCACTGTTCTGCCTTGCTGCAACACAGACAGGTGCCACATATGGACACAGCCTGACATTAGTGGGGTATATGTGGGACCTTTTTGCAGGTAACCCTATTACACACCTATGGCATTCCAGTATGCTACATTACAGATTCACCTGAGTATCCTGCCAGTGGTTGTCCATGGTTCCCACATGTCCATCATAATGGCATTACTTCCACCACCAGCTATTGGCCACATCATATACATAATTCCCATTACACAACACACACTATGATGGCTTACATCTTGTCTGTCAGTGCTGACCTGCACAGTTAACAGCTATGGCCCACTACCCACAGGGACAAACACTATTGTACATATAAGTTGTTCAGTTGAACATCATCACAACAACACCTGATGTCACATATAACTAATTCCACATCATCTATCTCATTATGAAGGACCAGGTATTGCATTCTAATACATGTACATATAATTCACATACCTGTTGTGGGAATGATGTATTTACGAATGGCAGCTGCCTAAATGCCTGCGTTTTCGGCTGTTAGTTTGTTGAGCTGTATGTTTTTTTTTCCCGCTTTCGCTTTTGCTCTTGCTTTTGCTTGCTTGCTTTCTCTCTCTCTCTCTCTCCCTCTCTTTCTCTCCAGTGAATGGATTAATCTGTTTAAGGTAGATTGCAGCCTGGCTTTAGTAGGTGAAGCACTTCATCAGGTGATGGACTCTGCACCAATCAGTGTCCTACACTTGAAACTGCATGCAGTTTGCTGTGTAGTACTTCCAATTAACACTGTCATGGCAACCACCTACTATAAATCCCTACATCATGTGGGTGTGGTCCCTTCACCTTTCCTGTGTGATGGACATCCTTCCTGTGTGTGGGCATCAGTGTTACAGACAGCGGGTAGCAATAACTCTTCCAGGGGAACTGGCACACTCAGGACAGCTACATATTTGTAGGAGGTTCCAGAACTACAGACAGAGTGTGAGTAGAGTTGTGTTATGCTTTGTATAGTACTGGTGTTACAGGGTGTGTGTGTACATACTAGTTTACCTTGGAATGCAGTCTGTCTGCATAGCTCTCAACTGTGGGCCTATCATCTTGGTAGCCAGAGGTGTGCCTATCATGTTCTGTCTGTCCACCACACAGGTCCTGTGTCAGATATTTCAGTGGCAGTGTGTGTGTGTGTTGAGTGCTATCAGTAAATGGCTACATCCATTTATGTTTCTAACCTCAATTCCCTGGCTAAGGGTATGTTGCAGACTATCCTGTAACACTAGAGACTTGCTTAGTGTATGGCAACAGTTTTTCACATATGGATCTGTGTTCCAGCCTCTGTCCTCCACCTACATACCAAGCTTTGGACATATGACATGCTGTCAGGGGTTGTTCTGTAGTGGGCTGTGTGTATATCACACTGCCATTGCTGCCATCAGTCCACTGCTGTTGTATCCCCCACATACACTGTGGGGCTGGGGCCATATATGTGTGGGCTTCACTTACACAATACATGTATGCCCTTATGCACTCCAGAGGCCAGTGTATATAACAGTGGTATATGGCCCTGTATTATTGAGTCTGGGGGGAATGCACCATAAATGACCTAGGCTGTTACAAAATGTGGGGGTATCAGGGGTGAGCTGCCTTAAGGTATCTGGATGTACAGTACCATATACTTCACCTATATTTACATTACTCACATAAACTGGATTAATGCAGGCCTACTGCCTTCTGCCATACAGACTGTTCTGTTTGTCAGTGTACTTGTGATGGTGCCAGTTATGCCTTGTTTTGCAACAGTTACATCCCATTTGGTCAACTGAAGTCTTTACCACCTAGTGATTTTGTACAGAGTGTAGATAGAGGCTGCTGAACTATACACCTGCATTACATACTGTTGATTGTTTGGTATTCTGTGGCCCAGTCTGTCTTTACTATTGTACAATCTGAAGGCCTTGGCCTGGACAGCAACAATTGTGAACCTTTCCAGACTACTGTATTAGTATAACTGTTTCACAGTTGCATTACTCTGTTTATATACATGTCAGTGTCTGAACAGCTATATGACATGGCATATAGAACTGTAATAGTACACAAATAAAGGTTTTCCATTTCTGCAAACCTATGTGTGGTGTTTTTTTTATGACCCTCTGTGGGTATATGTTGCAGGCAACGATTGTAATTTGCATGGGTGGCCCATACAGTGTCCAGTTATTCAGGTGTAAACTGTAGGCATAGTGGCTTTTCCATATTGTGCGCGCCTTCTACATATGTATCTTACTGTACATATCTCTGCATGTGTATGTGTAGTCACATGTATATATATATATATATATATATATATATATATATATATATATATATATATGTATATCTGTATCTGCATATATGTGTCTGTGTATATGTATCCTGGGGATATTGATAGCTTCCACATTTTACATTTCCAATGGGAGCCAGATTGTACTGCATGATATGTTACCATTTCCAGCCTGACATCATACAGGTGGGTTGTAGTACTGTTAACATCTTGTGCCCATGTCATGCCAGGTCCTGCTTATGGGATCTGTAACACTTGGTAGTGTATTGCAGGGTGGATGTATTGGGCTGTGGGGGGGTATGCCTATTCGTACATAACGTATATTGTTTGGGGTGTCTCAACCCCATTAACGATGCATGTGGACATATTTGTGTTTGTTAATCTGTCATTGCTATCTACAGATATGCGGCCATATATACCGATATAGATATATATATCTGCTTATATATATATGTGTATGTATATATATATATATATATATATATATATATATATATATGTATATGTATATATATATATATATATGTATATATATATATAAAACTATGTCCATACATACCTACATAGATATATATCTGTGTACATATATGTAACTTGCTGTGTATATGTAGACATATAGGTGTATATATATATATATATATATATATATATATATATATATATATATATATATATATATATATATATGTATATATATATTTCTAAATATTTATATATATATATATATATATATATATATATATATATATAGATATGTTGTGTCTGTTTAGATATTAATATATTTACACACACACACATACACACACATATATCTAGATTTTGGTATACATTCTCTGTACTGTTGCATGACTGGGCTGGATGTTATGTTTCTGAAAACATCAAATTTATCTTTATGTGGCATGGCTTAGTGGTAAATCACTTTGTCTATGGTGTACAGGGTTGTGGGTTCGAGCCTTGCAGAGGCTGTTAATTTTGTTGCTGGGCAGAACACAGGCCATTGGATAGAGTGATTAAGGCACTTTAAAGCAGTTGCAAGTGGGTCTGTGCGGGTTTGCACACAGGTAAGCACTGCTAATTTCTGGTTACAGTTTCTTATACTCAGCTTCTAAATTGCTTAACCTGTATAGGCATTTCTTACCCCCATGCAAACAGGCTTAAACCCACTTACTGCTGCTTAAAAGTGCTTACTCTGGCTTACCCCCATTCTTATTTCTTTGAAAGAAAAGAAAAAAGGGTTGATAGGAAAGTGGTGAAAAAGGGGCACAAAGAGGGAAAGACAGTAGGGTAAATAGCCGGGGATGTGCAAGAAGGGTGTAGGGAAGGTCCATAGCTGCCCATTTCTTCTACAACAACAGCTGTGCATATACATAGAATGTGGAGGTAGATTTGGACACTCAAACCCCTGGGTGAGGACAACAATTATAAGTTGTGATGCCAATTAGACTGGATTAGATGTGTCCAGTGGACACGTGCGTGAAATGGACATCTATGTATGGGGCAAGATTTTGTTTGGGAACAGATTGCCCTTTTTTTTTTCAGGTGAGAGTGGGATGTTGGGGATGGGTAGTAGGTATATTTGGAGAGGTAGGTTGGGTAGATTAACAGACAAGACAAACAAGACGCATACAGGGATGGTATATGACATATGTGAGGGGCAAACACCTTAGATGGGGGGGGGGTTTGGAAGTTGCAAACTCATGAGCCCCCAAATGGAAACAGTGGGAACTGAGGTCCCCACCCATGGACAGTCACCACTGCACCTTCATGGCCCCAAAGGTGGCTGTGCTGGGGGCTGGGTAAGAGGGGCAGGCTCACCCTCTAACTGCACCATGCAGCCCTCAAGCTGGTGTAGCTTGTCTCGAATCTCCTTGTTGAGCTCGCTATGCACCATGTCCCGGATCTGACGGTGGGTGACAGGTACCTTTCTGCCCATGCTCCCAGGGGAAGCCGAGCCCCATCTCCTGTGGCAGTTCCACCCAAAGGTGGTGCAGGGCCAATGGAGGAGGAGGTCCCAGTCTGAGCCCCAGACGTGCTGGTGTCTGGTGCAATGGCCAGCTGAGGTGGGACAGGTGGGTCCGCTGGGACTGGCCTTCTCATATGGTGTGGCAGTTTTAAGAAAGATATCGGTTAGTAATAGTCAACAGCATTCAGGATTAGTTATAACAGCATGCATAGGTATTCCCATTAACCCAAGACCCCAGATTTACAACAGTTGCAGAGCGAGCAGGACACATGCATATATGGGACAACAGTGACCATTACAACAGCATGTAGGTTTTATTGATGGCAACAAGCCACCAATATGGGAGTATTTTAACATGGCACATGTGTAGAACCAAATGTGAATATTTATAAACCAATAGAACCTATGTCCCAACAAAAATTGGAGTGCACACGTAGCCATTGAGGTGTGTAATTAGGTTATTGTAGCACATATGGTGGGGGAGAGAGACACATTTCAATTAGCAAGTGATATATCCCTGTAGTTTTCACAACATTCTTAGTCACTGCAGTGATCTGTCAGTTACATGCATTATTATACTACCCAATGTCCTTACTTTGTCCAATTATATGTTTGTAGTATATACGTGGACTGTGCCTTACATATATTCTACACCTCTTACCTGTTATAGCTGTTGAGAAAATCATTGTTAACACTACCTGATGATTTCTACGCATACTCCCAGATTCCATGATTGTAGACAAGTATATAAGTGAACTGCGTTGTACCTACAGTCCACACCTCTTACCTGTTATAGCTGTGGAGAAAATCTTTGTTAACACTACCTGACAAATTCTACGCATACTCCCAGATTCCATGTTGATGTTATACACATACCTAACAATCTGTTATTGCATACACTTTGGTCACAGCTTGACAGAATGCAGGTGTGAATGTGACATATTTTGAGAATAGCTGTCATACACTTTGAGTGAGATGCTACGATGACAGGTTTGTTTTCATATACATTCTCTGACTATCTACAGGTCTGACTGTCAGTCATATGTTAGTAAAAGCTGCCTACATTTCTTGGATCATCACACTGATTTGTCAGGGGAACAGGTTACTGGGCAGCAAATTTGGGCCATTTATCTGGACATGCTAGACAGATCAGAACAGTTGAGGGGTTTGACTATGCATACATCTTATTACCTGAACATTCTGCCACATGCTGTACAGTTGATGGTTATGATTATGCTTACAGCTTACTATCTGAACATTCTAGCTAATTCTGTACAGTTGTTGAGTCTAATTATGCATACAGGTTTCTATCTGAACATTCCCATAAAATCTGTACAGTTATGGGGTATGATTATGCATACAACTTACTACCACTCCCAGGATTCAAACTTCTGCTGCGTGTGGTAAAATATTACAGTTGACATCACAGTATACTGTGCTATCAGGGAATTGGTGTGAAGCATTCTAATGTTTTCTAAGTCTCCCTCAGTTGTACAGTATGACTGACCTCTTGGGACTTCCAACATTGTTATACTGAACTTCCTACACATTTTATCTGTGTTCAGCAGTGTGGGTAACACTGCTTAATACAACAGTACTATTTATAGAATGCATCACTACAACAACATATAACAGCAGAATGTACAGAAGCACTCCAGGGGTTATACTTTTATTCACAAGATATTACACCTTTATTTACACACAACCTATATGACAGTCTTCCTGCCATATTGTCTAGTTTATTCAGTACATCCCATACACCATACATTTTTATACTGGTACAACACTTTCTAGAACTGTTATATTTATTTGTTATGACAGTACATGCAAAATTATTACTGACCTGCCTCGCAATGCAGCCTTTACAGCCTAGCAGCATGGGCTTGCTGGTTTACAGCCCACTCATCTGCAGCTGTCAGAGAAATACAGTGATATTTAGCCCTTACCTATCCATAGTATACACAAGCTAGGCAATCATTACCTACATAGTAGAATGAGTTTCTTAAATACATATTGTTAAATGTATGCATGTAGTATGCATAGATTTGGTGAGTTCATATATTTAGTTATTGAATGTAGGTTGGATGTCTTTTATGGTTTGTGTTTAATACACATATTTTTAATACATTTTTAATACATTTGTAACATGCTAAGTAATCTATATTTGAACAATACGGCAGTAGAAGTTCATTACGATCTATGTACTTTGTACTGTATTTTGTTTTTTTATGTTAGCTTCGATTGATTGAAGCACAGTTGTGGCTATTCATAAATGTGTAACAAAGTAAGGTCAATTTTATTCATTTTAATATAAAATGGTTTAAAGTTTTTTAAGCAGTCTATATCTTTAAGAATGATCAGTGTCATTAAAGCATTTGGCAGAGAATTTATATATAGATGTTTGAATTTTAACTGACACTGTTTTGCTTTTTTTCTGATGAAGTCTAGCCATTTGGGTTGGATGAAAAACGTGTTTATTGAGCGTTTAAAATAAATATAGCATTCTCCAAGAGTTACGGCTGTTAACGGCTTTTTGTTAAAGTTTGTTTTCATCTCTGTTTGCATTAGTTTTAGTTTGTGGTCCACTATGGCTAATAACTCGTTCGAGAATACGCCAAACATATTAAGAGACTCAAATGGAGAATCAGATTCTATGCATAAGTTAACTATGCTGATTCAACTTTTGTCTCAGAAAGTAGCGACGATGAATGAGACGTTGGATACGGTCGCAGCCGTACAACAGCAACAACAGGCCCGAATGGTCGCTTCCAATTTTTTCCAGCCAGGACAATCTGGACAAGTGGTTTCTAATTCTTTCCAGCCAGAGCAAGCTGAGCAAGTGGCTTTAATGTCTTTAGCACAATTAGCACCAACAGGTACTGTGCAGAATAATAATGCTGAACGTAACAGAGGACAGTATAAACAACAAACGCAAGCAGGAAGTGCATCTAGCATGGTAAACATTAGTACCGATAGTGCTAATGATAATGTCAATATGCCCATGGTACAAAACAATGCACAAATGCAACAGCAGCTAATCCAGGTTCCTGCAAGCGGGCCAACACAAGTTCCAAATTTGAAGGACTGGCTAATGTCTCCGATAGGTTTTCTAGGAGAAAACAGTGCTGCTAATGTAACATTAAGCAGAAATACACTGGATAAAACATTATCAGAACTTTTGAACTCACTCGATCATCTTCTTCTTTCAGCTTTTTCCCAGTTAGGGGTCGCCACAGCAGATCATCTGTCTGCTCATGATTGCCAGTGGAGTTTTATAGTGTTGCGTTGTCAGCCGGTGCCCATCTTTCCACAGAAGGCACACACACACGCACACACTCACACCTAGGGCCAATTTAGAGTGTCCAATCCACCTACTGCATATCTTTGGGATGTGGGAGGAAACTGGAGTACCCAGAGGAAACCCACATGACCACAGGGAGGACATGCAGACTCCGCACAGAAGGCACCCCAGCCGAGAATCGAACCGGAGAACCTCTTGCTGTGAGGCAGCAATGCTAACCGCTGCACCAACGTGGCCACCCTGAACTCACTCGATCATAATATGCTGAAATATAAAAAACTGTGCTTGGAAATAGAGTATTTTCAAGAATGTCTTAGACTAGAAATCGTGCCGAAAGGGCTCAGAACCTGGCGATACCCCACAGGCTTAATGTCAGGATCTGTTTTTCACCAGGATTTAATTAAACTTTTTAATCAACAAGGTTTTCAACTGTTACAAACAATGATTAAGCATTGCAGTATGACAACTAAAGAATTGGAACAGTGTATTGAATCTCTAGATGGACAGATCAAACAACACATAGCTTTTGCAAGATATAAATATGAATACCTTCGCTGTTTCCAAAGCATTGAAGAACATTTAGAAAAAATAATACAAACTAAAATCAAAAAACTCCAAAGGGACCAGTTGCAATATAGCACAGGGTCAGCTTATCCCCCACCCCCAGGATCGCAAGTATGGTCAAAACAACAGACTGTGAATTCTGAATATAATGGGGATAGAGGCATAGCTAATGATGTTCATCAAGCATCTGGTGGTGCATTGCAGCAAGAAGATTCTTACACCAATCCTGAAAATGAAGAAATTGATAATGATAATGTCAGGAGAAGTGAAAGAATCAGAGTACGTAATAATAATAACAGTAATGAAACAAGAAATAATTAACAGACGTCTACTTCAAATGTTAAACAGGGTTTTCCAAGACGCAACCAAAAGAAACAATGGAACAAGAGGAAAAATCACAACAACTGGAGATGACACCAATCAATCAGCAGTACAGAACATTTGATGTAATAAAAAACAAACAGGGTGACTTTACTGTTTATAATTTTTCATCTTTTCATATTTCAGAAAAACTGGTGGACATACTGTCAAAAGGTCTAACATTTGTTCCTGCATGCAAAATGTATCTGGCCCAAACGATTTGTGATGTAAAACTATTTGTGAGGAAATTGAATTTAAAACAAGTTTTGGGTGGTCAATCAATGAATAATCACCAATTAAGGGTTCCCAGTTGTTTTAATCCACCATTACATAACACATTATACACATTTGAAGAAATCTGTGAATTAGATCTCAGGAAATTAAGTGAAACAAAATTTTAATATATGTATAACTTGAGTAAGGATGAGAAAGATAATCTTGAGGTGTTGTTGGCAACCAATGTGAGGGTGATGAACCCAGATAAAGGAGGGGGGCTGGTAGTAATGGATACACCAGATTACATTAGGAAAATCAAAGAAATTTTGACACTGACACATATGATCTATCATTGATTAATGAATATAATAAGTCAAATCAATTTATCACAAGTTTTTTAAATGAATTGTTCATTGAAGCAAAAATAGATTTGCACACATTTAATTATCTAGTGGTGGAGTCACCAAGAGCACCCTGTATGTTCGATGTCCCGAAAATTCATAAAAATATTAAGGACCCCCCCCTTTAGACCAATAGTAGATGGAAGGAGATCATCCACTTACGCTTGTGCCAAACTTGTAGACGCAATAATGAAAAAATATGTGGCAATAAACATTGGATTGTAAAAGATTCTTGGATATTTTTAGAGAAAATTAATAGCTTTATATACCAACAAGAAAATAATTTCTTAACAGTAGATGTAAAGGAGTTATATACCAGTATACTGCACCAGCAAGGAATCGAATGGGCAATAGCAAGAATGAGACAAAAAGGTGCACCAGAGGATGACGTTTCTTTGGTACAAGAGCTACTAGATGTTATTCTGTCATATAACTTCATTTTATTTGATAATCAGTTTTACATCCAAAAGAAAGGAGTAGCTATGGGCTCTCCATGTGGATCTAGTTATGCCAATTTGGTGATGTCATTTTGGGAAATCACATATGTGTTTGGGAATGATTCCCTTAAAAATATAATCAAATTTTATGTGAGGTTTATTGATGACATTTTTATGATCATTGAAGGTGATGAGCATATTGTGGATAATTTAATTAGTACATTAAACAATTCTACAGAATTTTTGCAATTAACACATATGTTTAATGCAACATTGATCTCATTTTTGGTTGTGACACTGATTAAAAATGAACAGCAGAAAGAGTATGAAGTGAAAATCTTTAGGAAACCCACATATTAAAATAAATTCCTACATTATTCAAGTGCACATCCAACACATCAAAAAAAGTCAGTAGTCAAGGGTCAGTTGGTACGAGCTGCGTGAATGATTACCTTGGAGAAAAATTTCATGGAGGAATGTTTGAATTTAAAACAAATGTTCTTGAAAAGAGCATATCCTATCTCTTTAATAGAAGAATTAATAGAAAAGGTTACATTTAAAAGGATTAATGGGCTATATAAACCTATATTAAAGCAGAAAATTACTTGTTTGGACAACCAGTTTGATTTACAGAACAGCAGAATAATGCAAGGGATGATACAACAACCAAACAAATTAGAGTTTAATTTGGCTTGCATTTTGAAGTTTTCTTTAAACTATGTTAGTATAAGAGAAATTATAATGAAAAATTGGGCCATATTGAATGATGATAACATGTTAACTTCTAAATTAGGAACAATACCAAAAATAGCTTGGAGAAGGGGATTGAGTTTTAAAGAATTGTTGCAGAAAAAACAACTGGATAATCCATTGGCAGTTAACAGAGGTATGACGCAATGTGGCAATTGTTCATATTGTCATCTAATGGTATTAGGAGTAAATACTGAGATCAATGGGTTTAGATTACATACCAAAGGCAAATTTAATTGCAACATGAAAGGAGTTGTATATCTAGCGGTTTCCCAAGGTTGCCCATCCTTTTATATAGGGAAGACGGAGCGCAGATTAAGAGACAGGGTTTATGAGCACCTTAGAAGTATCAACTTGCAGAAAGAAGAAAATGCCCTTGCAAGACATATCATGACTCATCCTAATCACAAATTTCAATTCAAAGCAATTGACCAAGTTAGGCAGGATGTGAGGGGGTGTCCTTTTGGTCTGTTATTAGAGAAAATGGAGCTATTGTGGCAAATTAAGCTCAATGCGTACACAAACCCAGGTTTAAATGAAAAGTGTTCTTTAATGTGTTTATTAAAGCTCAAAAGTCTGGACAGATGATTCATTGTTAGGGTTTTCATCATTAAATAATCTCAAAAAATCATCAATATTTCAATCAAATGTATTGGAGTGCACTTGCTCTATTATTTAGGTGATCTATTTATTAATATCTCTTTGGAGTTTATTAAATACATAGAGTTAAATGTATGCATGTAGTATGCATAGATTTGGTGAGTTTATATATTTTAGTTATTGAATGTAGGTTAGATGTCTTTCATGGTTTGTGTTTAATACACATATTTTTAATACATTTTTAATACATTTGTAACATGCTGTTAAGTAATATATATTTGAACAATATGGCAGTACAAGTTCATTATGATCTATGTACTTTGTACTGTATTTTGTTTTTTTATGTTAGCTTCGATTGATTGAAGCACAGTTGTGGCTATTCATAAATGTGTAACAAAGTAAGAAGATGTTTGAATTTTAACTGACACTGTTTTGCTTTTCTTCTGATGAAGTCTATCCATTTGGGTTAGATGAAAAACATGTTCATCTTCCTTTCACACTCATGTTACTTCACTGTACCTTACAAAGCTTATGCTCCTTACAAAATAACTACTCTGTATGTTTAAAGTAATATTATTTTTCACAGCCTAAACACTTCATATTATCATCACTAGATTGTATTGTTTGAAATGTTTCCTGAATTTTGAACTCAAATGTTTGTATCTTTTACATTTGTTTAATTATCATTAGTAGTCTATTGTATGTACCTAGTTTGTTTGTTTTTGGAGCTTTTCTCCCCAGGACTCCATTGAAAACGGGTTCTTTTTGGCCCAATGGACTATCCTGGTAAACCAACTGCAAATAAATAAATAAATAAATAAAATAAATAAATAAGTAAGGTCAGTTTTATTCATTTTAATATAACATGGTTTAAAGTTTTTTAAAGAGTCTATATATTTAAGAATGATCAGCGTCATTAAAGCATTTGGCAGAGAATTTATATATAGATGTTTGAATTTTAACTGACACTGTTTTGCTTTTCTTCTGATGAAGTCTATCCATTTGGGTTAGATGAAAAACATGTTTATTGAGCGTTTAAAATAAATATAGCGTTCTCCAAGAGTTACGGCTGTTAGCGGCTTTTTGTAAAAGTTTGTTTTCATCTCTGTTTGCATCAATAGTAGAATGAGTACTTACTCAGTGCTGGGGCACTGACCATCTGCCTTGATTCTTGGAACCACTGTTCCAAAAGATCCCCTCATCTGCCGCTTCAGGTCAGCATGGTGATGCCTGGCCTGCTCACCAGTCCGAGGGATACCAGTAGCACTGGTGAGGTCATGGGCAAGACTGTCCCAGGCCTCCACTTTATACTGAGAGCCCTGGTACTGGCCCAGCAGTAGTCTCTGCTCATGATGTTTTAAGATGAGCCATACTATGAATCTGGACTCCTGGGTGCCCCAGCACTGCACTCTAAATTGAGTGTCTTCCCCAACTCCAGCCATTCTGCCTACAGTAGGAAGCTGCAACCAGTATTCACACCTGTTGGGTTTAAATATTCCCGATTTCCCACACTTTCCCATGATTGGACAGTTTTGAAAAGGCTAAGCTATGGGCACACCTGCTTACCTAATGTTGGCATTGCTTAAAGGGATATACCACTGGGCAGATTGAGTTTGCCAGCCTACACATTACTTACACCAACTAAGCTGAACTGTGGAATTCTTAGCATTGCTTAATATTTATTTTGCATTATATTTTCCTTTTGGCATTGATTTATTATTTGTTACATGTTATATACATGTCTGGTATCCGTGATTCATGTGTATGTACACTGTATGGTATCCTGGTGACTTCAACACTTTATTACAATAACACCTCACATCTGACCTTACTGTTGTACTCTAGTTCACATATTTATGTTATGTAGCAGGTTATACAACATCACACTGTACACAGATTCCTTTCACATGTTCAGTTTGATTTTCCTATGGTGAGGATTTGTTTGTTGAAACTTCAATCTTATGTACTTCTACGATGGCTTAGTGGATAACTTCTGTGACTGTAGTGTACAAGGTCCTGCGTTTGTGCCTTGCAGAGGCTGTTTATTTTGGTCCTGGGCAGAACATGGGCCATTAGATACAGAGTGATTAAGGCACTTTAAAACAGTTGTAGGCAGGTCTGCGTGTGTTTGCGCGGAGGTAAACACTGCTAACTTCCGGTTACAGTTTCTTACACTCAGTTAGACTCTAAATTTCTTAATCTGTGTAGGCAGTGCTTACCCCCACATAAACACACTTAAACACGCTTACTAGTGCTTACATATGTTTACTACTGCTTATTTCTACTTAGACCTGCTTACTAGTGCCTTATTCATTATGACACTGACACATCACATGTGCATTTCCTGCAGTACTCCAGTTCATAAGTATATGTTATTTACTGGATTTTGCAACAAAAATATTAGTTATAATGTGCTTTGCCATATAAAATAGACTGTGCTGCAGTGGGACTCAAACCAGGAATGCCTGATCATTAGGTGAATGCTCTGCCCACTACACTACTACACTATTACTGTGCTGCTTCATTTGCATATATCTTCCTTGTTATCCTCTTCAGCCTTTTAAGCAGCTTTAACTGTAGCAAAGCGATGGGCACACCCGCGCACCTACACTTAACTGTACTCAGATTAAAAAAAAAAAAAAAAGTGTTTCTTCATTTAATTTATATGTACTGTTGCTGTTCTACACATGGGGGACTGTTGGTGGAGATATGCAGACACCTACGAGCAGTCTTGCTAATTACTTACCACTTTCTGCTGTTCTACATTGCAGGGGTGTGTTTATTCTAAGAGCTCTGCACTCAGACATGCCCCCTGCACTCGTACAAGTTCCGTGTAAGCCTAGGAGCTTGGGCAGCACGCCTTATTAATATGCATGGTGTGCTGCCGTTCTGCTCCTAAACAGGTGCTTCCACGCAGGACTAAGCTAGTCCTGTATGGATGTTTAGTAAATTCGGGGGGGTAGTATTTTACTCCCTAGCCATTATATGTGTAAAAGAAATTCAAAATGCATCACTGTGTCCATAATTATGTATGTATGTATTTATTTATTTTTATCACAGCTGGACATCTGAGGTGAATAGCTAACAATAGGACTATAAATGTTGAGTGCAGGGGCTGTCTGTTGATGAGAATGACTGGCCCTGCTGTCTTGATCAAATGGAAAATCATTAGATTGGTTCTCCAGGTCTAGTCAGCTTTTGTATAATTTGGAATACTTTGTTGCTACCGTTTTTCTTTTATCACAATCTGACACATAGTCAAGTGTCAGTAATAGATGGGTGTGAACATTGGTGTACTACAATGACAGCAGTTTGAATGTTTCTGTAGTTGATATGTTCTGAAATGGATAATTTTCATGTTATTGGTTTGTAAGTTTTGTCATACTTCTTGCCAGAAAAATATTCAAGACTACATAAACTTAAATAAATATGATTTGGCCTTATAAGAAAATAAATATAATTTAAAATAATCTGGCAGCTTAATATACACATAAAGCAATCAGGAAGGTGAATCTAAAGGTACATGTGCATTTCTGTATTGTCTAAAAAATCTGCGGGGGTCCATTGTTTGAAAACTGCCCGGAGTACTCTTAATCCACTATACTCATCCCATGCTTGGAGGACTTTTCCATACACCAACAAAAATCACCATATTCCCCTCAATTTCTGCAGTGGCTGAAAAACATAACAGAAAGGAAAATATGCATGAATCTAATATTCTGCATATGGCTGAGCAGTTAAGACTAAATTACAGTAGAAGTACCAGTCATGAGAACTTATTGTAGAGCTCTGAGTCATCCCCCTTAACCTCCTTTTCCTATTGGCAAAAAAGGTCATGGTGGTAACTCTTCAGGTCACTAGTGTGATGCCTGCACTGCTGAGAAGTGTGGATGGTGGTTCCTGTGGTCTTTATGCAAGAAAGAAAAATGACACTTTCCTGTACTACCAGAGAGCCCTGCAGTAATCAGCATCCTAAGAAGACATGGCTTATTCACCCTTCACAGTCCCAAGGAAAACAGCAGAACATTTGCATCAATGCATATTGTAGTTATCATGTGATGTATATTAACAGGTGGGAAAGTAATGCAATAGCATATAATGCCACCAGAGAGTGTTGCATAAACATGTAGCATATCAGGGTGGTCTGTGTGGTATGAAAAAACACTCTGGCCTTAATTTATACAACTTGTAGAACCCACATTTCAAATGAGTATTGCACTACAGTACCTCTAGCGACTGGACTTAACACATCCATGTCACTGCATGGGCCATTTACCCAGATTAATCTGTTACAAAGAAACATGCATCCCGCTACAGGCTGTTCTGTGAAAGCAGCTGATGGATTCTCCTGAATGAGAAGAATGACAGGGCTTTCTGCAGCTGTACATTTTAAAACCTTGTTGCATATATTAATGTTTTCAGTATCCACAACAGATTAGCACAACAAGTGCACCATAAGGTCATCAACAGGCTTTACTATCCCTGCAACAAGCAACTATCCTTATATGGGAGAGGATGACCACAGGTTGGGGGCTGGCTTAAACAGTCAACATTGAAGATTTCCTGACATCTTTATCTGGATTGGCCGACTGCTCACTTAAACCCAGTGCAGGACTGGACATTACAGTTGAACTTTACACACGATCACAAGTGTCTGTGAGTGAAGCTGCAAGTGGATATATTCTTAGTGATATACCATGTAGTGTAACATTCCTGACCCAAAACCTCTGACATGTTAAATATGGCCATGTCATCCTTACAGTCAGGTACATGGGCTTATGCTCTTTGTATGTGTTTCTTCTTTTCTTTCACTTTACATTAAGTGCTTTTTAGTAAGCAAATAGACTAGTTTTATAGGGTATTTTCATATTTACATTTGATATTAGTGCTAATTTTGGTACAAAGTTTGCATCTGTAAGACAATTAGTGGTATAATAATTTTTATTTTATGATGAATTGTGTTATGATTCATAATTTACTAGTTAAATTTAGCTTTATATAAGGTCAATAGTATTGGTTGATTTTACACATCGTAACTCAGTGATTAGAATACAGATACAAAATATATAAAAATACACAATAAAATATATATATGTTACATTTTACACCATGACTGAGGGATGGTCATTTTAGACCTGATGAAATTCATTTTATATGTGTGTAGATTTATATTCATATAATGTATATATAGTTGTATTTTCTCCATATATACATACATTTGAGCAAATTCCATCTAAGCTAGAACATTTGTATTTGATTATTCATTTTTCATTAATAAGTGCATTAGATTTTTTAATAACAAGTATATTACAAGTTATGTCATTTAATAATAATATAAAATATACACTGATAGAGTGATTAGTATTCAAGAAATCTTATGAAATGTTATTTAAATGTTATTTTAAAGTTGTACTTTGTTACATCATTTCCTGTGAATTTTGTATAAAACGGGAACATGGGAGAGTTCCCGTTTTTCTGATGAAGTTCACGTTTTACATTAAAAGTGAAAGAAAGTGCTAAGAAGTATTCGGCTTTGTGGTATTTGTAGCAGCAGCCTGACAACTTTACTGTGTTGTTCTCATCTTTCTTTTGTTTCGGCTAGTCCGAGTTTGGTTTATTTCTTCTTTTCTTTATTTATTGGTTTATGGCTGCCTACACCCCTGGTTATGGACAACCACCTGAATGCAGCTGATGTGCATCTGGTCACACTGTGATTTTCACCCCTGGACATAGATGCTCACCTAAGTGTGGATCACACTCATCTGGCTCCACATTGCCTTCCACCCTGGCTATGGATGTCTATCTGTACATGGCTGATGCTCATCTAGCTCAACTGTGGGCACACTCCACCAGGCACCCAGGTCAGACTAACGCAGTTCAATACCAACTCACTCCTCTGTATATGTATTATGACTTGCATGTACCCATGCTTAATGAAGGTATAGCAGATGCTATCCATCTGCCAAAGCCACGTGTCAGAGGCCATTGCAACATTCTTGCATGCACAGCTGATGTACAATGCCATCTCCTAGAGTAGATACCTCCAGCCCTGATACTGCAGAGCCCCATGTCAGCATGCTAACCCAAAAAGCTCCATTCCAGCACAGGTAAAAATGATTCCTGACCACAGGTAACACCCATGACCCTCCCATCTATGCTACCATTGCTGCTCCATGCTTATTTGAGCCCCACCTGTGCAAATGATAATGACTGAGTGTGCTATGCACACCCCTCTGTCTCTGGTTAATTTGGGTGTGGTAATGTCTGATACAAAGCAAGTCCAGTCAGTCCACTGTAATGCATGGCCTCAGTGTATAACCACATATCTCTCTTTTGTTGCTTCTTTTATGAGGGCCCATATTTGTGGATCGTGTAACCTCTTTGCCAATGCCCAGTTTATTGCACTTTCTTCTGCCTCATGTTGGACACTATGTAGCTGCATCTCCTGATGTCATATCACTTGGCTCCTCTTCTACTGCTGGCACAGTTCTGACAGCAGGTGCTACCATCACACCTTGCTGTACCCATATTCTTAGAAACATTTTGTGTAGCGTAGTACACAACACAAATTTTGTGTTGCATGTCTCTGGAGCATATTACAGTATACTATCAGATGTATCCAGGCAGCAGAAGTGAGACTTCAGCCATCTGATCACATGTTTGAGGACCTTCCATGTCTGTGCACCAATGAGGCATTATACTCCATCTCTGCCACTATTTGGGAGCTGCAGATGGGGTTAATCAGCTATGGCTCCCAGGTATTGTGGCAACGTCAGTAACACACATCATTATGAGTGGACTACTACCTATAGTCCTGGCAATGGACCTTCATGGCCCTTTTGGTTTGCACTTTGTACACCTCTCCACTAGATGAACCTGTGGAAAGCTCCCTTCACAACATGCTGGTAAAGTTCACACATATGGCAGATGTGGGAATCATTGGAACTGCCATGGTGTACAAACACATCATATATAATTCTCTGTACACTGCACATCACCCTAGTCAATGGAGTGGCATCCCATCTGTTGTTATACTGGATACCATGTGGAACAGGTGGGCCTTTTATAGCAATAGAAGTGCAATAAAAGTGCCCTACGACTTGCATGTATAGTGGTGCTTCCCTCTTTTGCTATCTGTCAAAACCACTATACAGATATCTGTCACAAGACTGAGACCTTCAAAGCTCCTAATGTGCCCACAGTCAGACACTGAAAGGTCTTCATAGCAAGGATAACTGATGCTGCAAAAATATTCATGTTCACTGGGACAGGCAATCCACACATCACCCTTGATTTTATGTCAGAACAGCACTTATATACTTGCTCATCTATATATCTGTCCACACAATAGCAGTTAACTATATCCAGTCATGGATGTGATGGTATGTCAGCAACTGACAGATCTTCTTAATGCAGAACTGACCATGAACAATGTTGTAGACTCCTGCTTTCCAGTGTCTGCTAATACCTATTGTCCAGGTGAAACAGATGCTACTCCAAGTACCTGTTTGGGAGTTATACATATGCTCATTAATAAATAATGGCATTCAGATAAATGGACTGCAGTGGTTTATCAAGCAAATTTTATACATTTCTGAATCATACTACCATGTTTATATGCCATTGACATACATGATGCCTCTCGTTAGTATGCTGACACTTATTTGCATGCATTTATACAGTTATTTTAGCACAATGCATACTATGAGCCTCTGAATTGTCTCCACCCCCACACAGGTCTATTTCCGAAGACTGACAAACCAAAAGACTGAATCCCAAAATACTGAAAAGTCAAAACACTGAATACTGGAATTTGCCTCTTCTCCATTGTTGTGTGATCGTGGAGTTGGTATATATAAGTAGCAGGGGATGTGGGGGTGCATCCCCCCCCCCACTCCACATGAGAAGTGCAGGGGAGCTTGTCTTCTGCATTAAAATATGTTCAGTATTAAGAATTTTCAGTATTTGGGGATTCAGTCTTTTGGATTGTCAATCTTCTGAAGTAGACCCCCCCACACACACAGATATCTTTACATCTCCTTAATGAGCAGTTATTTGGGTTCTAATTTTCTAATCACAATTCATCATTTTTTTCTTTTCATTATAGATCACATCATAGAGTTGTAGATGCAGAAGGATTACTAAATGTATGAGACCACTATGCTGTCTTTTGGGGTGTTTCTTCTTTCTCCACTGTTGTCTGGCTATAGACTTCTCATAAATAAGGTGGTGGGGTTGCTTCACCTGCAAAATGGCTTTTGTTATTCCGTGCAGGTTAATTGTAGTTTTCTTATTGTTTGTATTATTTATGATTAATTATTATTATTAATTATTTTGATGTGTTTATCTTTCAAAGGAGAAGCCGGAAGGCTTTTCACGTGATGGAATACAGAATAATAGGGATTAATTAAAGGCACTTTTATAGCCCAAATAAAGCTGCTAACAAAATACTGGAAAGCATGTTCAGCAGGTTAGCAATGAGAAAATGAGTATGAAAGACAACAGAATTTTCATAGTTAACCTTAATGTGATTTTTAGATGTGAAAGATGGTAGAAAATTTGGAGTGAGAGAATATCATTTTAGAAAGCAGACATACTTTCATGCTCTATTCCAGATAGCAACAAAGGTGTATATATGATATGTCAGTTTGGATTAGTTGAAGTATAGCACCTAAAATGGATAGGCAAAAGAGACCTAATTTTCAAAAGAAACACAACAGAAAAGATGCTCTGTCTTTTAAGGAGGGTGCAGGTGAAACAGGGAATAGTCATAATGTGTGTGTATGTGTGTGTGTGTGTGTGTGTGTGTGTGTGTGTGTGTGTGTGTGTGTGTGTGTGTGTGTGTGTGTGTGTGTGTGTGTGTGTGTGTTTGTGGAGGGGGGATAGGTGTTAGTTCAACCCAGATTGCTAGCTAGGATCTGATAACATAAGCTAGTTGAAAGGTATTGCAGGAGAGGTGACTGTTACTACTAATAGAGAAAAGTTAGTATCAATGACAGCAAAATAGGAAATGATAAAAGCCCTACAGAGTGGCCAAGTACAGGCAAGGAGAAGACGTGAGAGTGAGAGAATAGAAAGGTTCTTAAGAAGAAAGGTTTCTAGTTTGGACAAGCATGTTAGAGATGGAAAGGTATCATGAAGAGAGCCAGAGGAAGATAGAAGATAGGGGAAATCATGATACATCAAGATTCAAACATTACATATATAAACAGAAGAACTGATAGCAGAAATAAGAAAGTAGGAGGCTAAATGGTGTACCGTCAGGGAAATTGACATGAAGGTACTAGCATGGAAATTAAAAAAATGTGGTTAAGTATTGCATAGTGCTGTTTCTACAAGACAAAATGGCCACTTGGTGGGAGCAGAGAGGAGAGACCCTTGATATTTTTTTCAGTTTCTAAGAGGAAATGTTTTAATCCTTAATGTAAGGGTGTAGAACTTTTTTTCAGGGAGCACAGGAAGGGGTGACTTTGGTAATAAAGAGGTACTACCAAAGTTTAGGAGTAATTTGTCAGAAAGAAGCATTAGAATAAAATATTTTCACTACTGCAGGGGCTTTGAATAAGGATAAAGCTTACTGCCTGAGTGGGTTTTCTGCAGAATATTGTGAGATCTTGGATGACCAGTTAGCTGGGGGTTTGTAGAACATATTTAGAGAAATAGTAGGCACATGTGAGGTGTGCCCTGCATGAGAAAAGTGGTGGTAGTTATACATCCAAGAGGAAAGAAAGGCTGGACTGATTCCATAAATTCCAGAGTAATTTCAGTAAATATAGTAGAAGCTAGGATTTACACTAGAATCTTGGTGGCTGGTTTGAAGTCTTCTTTAAGAGCTCATTTCCTTAAGGCAGATAAGGTTTGCAATGTCCCAATGCTCAGAAGACCACTGGAATTCCTTAAAGAAGTTCCCAAAGAAGAAGGGAAAGAGGAGTGAATATATATATAAAATTACATCTAACTACATCCCCATTTCATTTAATCGACAACCATAAAGAAAAAGAATGCTCCTTATATACTGGATCACTGATGGAGCACTTACTTAAACTTCTAGTCATGGTAGAACAGCATAACAGAGGGAATTATCATGGCAAAAATACTGAACAACACTAATTTGCATTATAATTCCTATCCTCCAAAACCATACCAGCAGTCATTTTCTATACCATTTCACACTTTTCAATGTAACGAATGTCAACCAAATGTAGTGTCTATTAAGTTTTAGATTAAATGAACCATCTGTTTTCTTTGTCAATAAACTGAACTGACAATCAAATGAACATAACCCATATGACGTTCAGCATATGCACGCGCGCGTGTGTGTGTGTGTGTGTGTGTGTGTGTGTGTGTGTGTGTGTGTGTGTGTGTGTGTGTGAGTGTGTGTGTGTGTGTGTGTGTGTGTGTGTGTGTGTGTGTGTGTGTGTGTGTGCGTGTGTGTGTCTGTATAAAAAATAATTACCTAGAGCCAATATTTTTACAGATGGGTGGTTTTAATATGGTGATATGGCCATTTTAGGGTGTTTGAAGAAGTCAAGGGTTTTTTATGTGGGCAGGGGTATCCTTAAACAATGATCTCTTTCTAAGGATAATAGTAAAGAAAGGATTGTCAACAATGATATAAGTAGGTAGGTCACTTATTTTCTATGTTTTATGTTTGCTAATAAAAGTGTTTTTGACAGAGAATAAGAAAATATTAAAGCTACAATGAGGGGAAGATACCCTGGTAGATACTAGCCTATTCAGAGTTGTTTCTATGGTGACGAGAGACATAAACAAAAGTAATTTCTAAGTTCTGAAATAATTGAAATGGCTCTAAATAATATGGAATGAAATTCACTTTTTTCAAAAAATATATATATATTCTATTCCTTATTGAGAGAAGAGTGGGGGTGGAAGATGATCTGATTTCCCACTAAATATAGTGGGGCAAAGTATTTGGGACTCAAGAGTATATACTGAATTGATACAGAAGAAAACATTAACAGAAACATGGAAGAACTCTAACAGGGAATTAAGAGATGTTTAGACAGATGGACTGTAAAAATTAACATGAGTACAGTAATACATATAATACATCTAATGAGGCATTTACAGGTAGATCTGCAGCATAAAGCTGTAAAAGACAACCAACGAGTTTGTGAAAGAAATGTATTTCAAGAACACTGGGATAAGACCAACTGTGTGAAGAAAATATAGGGCTAGATAATGCTATACTTCAGTAGAGCTCTAATATTCATATCTGTCAGTAACATGATGAAGGGAATAGAAAAAAAATTAAGGAAGATGGGAGATGTGGAGGCCAATAAATGTAGGCAAACATATGTAGGTGAGGGTACAGGAGTTATAACTAAGGGTATTGCACTGAAAATAGAGGATCTTACCTAAGCCAAATTGATTATAGGACTGCATAAGGAATCAACAGAGAAGGGGGAAAATATGAAGAAGCAACTGCAGGAGACAAGGTGAAACAGATGGGCTCAGGAACAGATGGGCTTGGGAAAGGAAGACTGAGCTAGCACTTTGTAAGCATCAATGCAAAGAAAGTTTTATATATTCTGCTGACATGAGAATTGCAACCAGACAGGTCAGAAGTTTTAACATTCTTACTAACAGCTTTTACAGTAAGATAGGGGAAAGAAGAGGAATTGAGGTGGGGGGACGGTAAATTTAGGTTAGAGAATTGCATTTAATTACCAAAGGTAGTTATGGACATTACACTTTATCTTGGAAAGAAGAGAGATGAAGATGGAAGGGCTAGATTTATGGAAGCAGGATGTATGAAAAATGCCATGCTTCTCTAAGCAGCAGTTGTCAATATCAGTGTATAATGTGATAAAACAATGTAGTTTTCCTTCATTTTTTATTTTAGAATCATAAAAAAACTATGCTTTTAAAATTAATATCAAGACCCCCCGCGCAACAATTTAGAGTACATTATTCCATTAGAACAATGTATTACTGAAAAAAAGAATATAAACAAACAAATCAGACAATTTCAAAGCAAAGTAAGACTGTATGAGGTTTATTAGCATATCATCCTGCAGCCTGTGTATCACACAGTAAACCTTCATGGCTAGTGAATTCATGGCCTGTTAGAATGTGAAGTTAACAATGATATTGTGTTCACAATTGCAGCTGGTGTAATTATAATTTATCATAATTTGCACAAAGAATGCTGAAGGGTACAGATTCTGTGATCTTCAAAGACAGGCTTCTCAGAGGCTATGGTAAAGAACAGAAATACTGGTTGTGCACTTAATAAACCTGTCAGCAGTGTTAAGAAAGTCATAGTACCTGCTAATTACAAAGGCACTTTAGTTGATATAAAACAAAAACAATCCATGGTTTAGAAAACAATTCCTACACGGACTACCTCAGAGCTTTGTCCTTATACACATTTATCTACAGGCTGCTGAGAGGTGATCTATGCCTGGCCTGTAAAGAAACCTGTGATCCAGCCTTAATGGACCTGTTACACATCCGCAAAACACACAGCATCAAAAATACCCAGTCCAGGGATTAAAGCCTCACCTGCAACATAAATGGAACACACTAGTAGGGCAGATATGTGTCTCAGAGGTGACTCTTTATCTGGATCAGGCTTCAGAACCACGATAAGCTAATTTCTTCCCTGCATTTATTCACATGAAACTTGGATCACTGGATGGGGAATCATAAATTTACTCCAGTTCAGGTACCTATGTCTCTGTGAGAGAGAGAAGAAGCTTGCAATTGCTCAATAACTCATACCTAGGTGCCTATTACCTAGACTTTTCCTACCCTCTCTTTGTTTATGTCAGTTTTCTTTATATTTTACCATTTCTTCCGTCATTCAAAAGATATTTGATAGACATTTGATCGGTAGATTGGTGACTGCTAAATTATCTGTAGATATGGGTGTTTGCATGTGTGTGTTGTGTGTGAGTTTCTGTGTGTCTATGTGTGTGTTGCTGTGACTTGTAAGCATGGCTGGATGGAGCATTAACTTTAATATTTTATGAGAATGTGTCAAATAATTTTGGAGATAAATCCTTTGTGAGCTCAGTATGTTGAGACAATCCTCCTTGAAAAGCAAGAAATTAGTTAAAAATAAATATGCAACACATTTAACCTGATGCAATGATATGTCCCTGCTTGCTAAAACATAAATTAGTTTTAAAGAATGACAGTATATAAATTGAGAATTCACCTCACAAAATTGAGTGCAGATGAACAATGAAGAACACTGATCCAACGTAATTTAAATGGTAGTCTTTTCACAGGTTAACAGGTTCACATGATCCTTAGGTCCCTAATAGGTGATAGACAAATCAAGTCTTTTGAACCCAAGCCACTGTAACTGTACTGGTGTATCCAACAAGTTACTTCCGGGGTGATAACTTTTGGGTAAAATTTCAGTCTTCCATATATTTATACAAGTTAGAGTTCAAGGTAGTGAGGGGTGTGTTTTGCTTTATGAAGTACTACAACTGAAAAGAAAAAGTTTGGTTTAAGTGGAAAGAAAACCCTGCCACGCGATATCTTTCACCATGCTCCAAAATTTTGCCAAACAAGCTATCTGCAGACATAAGAAGGTTTACTACAAGTTCAGACAGGATTCCCTGCTGAATAAACTGAGGACCCTTTAGCATGTAATGAACCTACTCAAACGATAAAAGATTCAAAATAACATTCCCTGGAAAATTCTAAACTGCATTAAAACCAGTCTTAGAAACAAAGACTTCCTGTATGAATTCAGTAATATACAAAAATATACAAAAAGCCTCAACTCCATCCCACCTCCCACAGTCACCACCACCATCACGTCCCACCCATCCTTCTACTTTAAGCACGTCAGATGCAAAGATGTAGAAACTATGCTACACCAAATTCAAACTGACTCTTCACCTTGTTCAGAAAACATCAACCCTTAGTTCATCCATCTATGCAAAGACTTTCATCAGCCCCTTTGCCCATACTTATAACCTCTGTCTAACAGACAATATCATACCCATCATCTGCAAAGAAGCCCTATAACACCTATTCCTAAAGAACAGAAACCAGAAATTCTGCCCCACTTTAGACCTATTTCTCTACTACTCACACTTGAAAAAAAATCCCAGAAAAATAATTCATACTCAGTTGACAGACTATATCCATCAATCTCACTTTCTCTCCAAAAAAAAAAAAAAACAACAAAGGATCTGAGATGGTTGCAATACCATGACAGTTTTCTGGACTCTAATGAAATCCTGAGCAACTTGAATAAAGGATATCTTACCAGGAAAATCTTCATTGATTTAACAAAAGCATTTGATCTAAATGATTATTCACTGCTTCTAGACAACCTAATAAACAATTGGCATTAGTGAAGATTCCCTACCCTGCTTTAAAGATTTCCTTTCCAACAGATCTTTGAAAATGAAATTAGGAGCCTTATATCTACTGCAGCACCTCTCATTAAAAGATGTCCTCAGGGATCTATCCTTGTTCCTCTTATTATCACCATATTCATTAGTATACTCCAATATGACCTACCACACATCCCAATCATATTATGCGGAGATTACACAGTGATCTTAAGAACCGACCAGTCACACCCTAGCATACTCCAGAATGACTTATTTTCAGTCAACCAATTGGTTTTACAGCACAAGCTCTTATTACCCCTCTGTAAAGCAAAGCCAATGCTATCTGCACACATAAAGGTTCACCAAAGCTCCTAAGAAACATCACATCACAGATATAAACATTTCCTCCATTGAAACAACCACCTCATTCAAATGCTTGAGAGTCTGGCTTGACTCATCTCCAGAACCACATTGAAAACACATGCAAGAAAATTAACTTGCTACTTTTCTAGGTCAGGAGACTTTCCATCTATATGACAGTCCCAGCAAGGGCAGCCATAGGCAAACCAAATCTCCTTACCCAGTAAGATAATGGAATGCCTATCACTGCTGCCACAGCATCAAGGAAAAATACAGCGACCCAACAAATTATCTCCCATAAAATATACCATTTCACACAAATTCATCTTGCCAAGAGATCCATTGCACAACTCTTTCTAAAGCCAACTAGCTGTCTATAAGGAAAATAAATCTGACGTCATGCTGGCCTCAGTCCTCTACAAAATCCTTACGCCAGAGCCAGCAGCCTATTCATTCCTAAATTTCATCATGTAACCTATGATATTTCTCATAGTCTGCAATCCACCTGTAATCTGACTATGCTTGCAACTAAACTGCACTGCATTAATCATTCTTCATCCTAGTTCCTGATCACTGTGAATCATGACCAGCTTACCTAAGAGAACCTACCTCATGTAGAGCTAGTAATTTAATTATGGAAACACCTGCTTACACAATGCCAGTGCTACTAATTCCATCACAACATATGCCAATACCACCAATGCCATCACATCACATGCCAGTGCCACCAGTCCAATCACATCACTTAAATCTCACTAGCTCTCCTGCTGAAATTAATACTCACTCTTTAATTGTTTTAACCCTTCATCTCTGTTTTCCTCCTTTTCTAATTTCCATACTCCCATACTAGATTAAGTTATTTAATTAAGTTACTTTGAGACTTGAATAGAATCCAAAGTGAAAATCTATGGGTTACTTTCTCTCCAATATCCACATTGTGTGTACCTTACCTTTTAATTTCTCATGTGTAAAGCTTGTATAGATCTCAAGGTTTGTATAGATGTGCATATCCGTATTGGATTGTATATAACTTTGTATTTTCTTTATATTGTGTTTTCATTGTAGTATACTCAACCAGTATGTGCCTGTAAATTGTCCACTCAGATCAGTGCAGTACCCTAGTAACCAAATGTAAAATATAAATAAATGAAATAAAGTGGGAGTTTGGAGAGGGACCACTGTTGCTGTACGCCAGTGTTCAGGTACATATCCCGAAGTAAGGCTAAGGTTAAATAGCATTTTTATGTGTGGGTTTAGCTCCTCTTGGAGTTCACGTAACACACACCCCGGGATACCGTCAGGTCCCATTGATGCTGTGTTTTTTGCTTTGTTTAGGGCGGTTCTCACTTGGACATCTGAGATGACAGGGAGATTACATTCAGCTGGGATAAGTATTTCTTCTTTTGGGGGTGAAGGAGTGGAGAAATTTGCACTGAACCTGTCAGCCAGAATGTTGGCAATATCTGTGGGTTCAGTGTATTTTGTTGTTGTGAACCAACTCTGAGCATATCTGAGGGTTTCCACCCAGGTTTCTAACATAGCTGAAGAAGGCTTTGTGGTTATCTTTAGTGTCCTTAGCGATTTTTCTCTCAAAGTTTGCCTTGGATGTTTTTGAGAGAACGTAGTTTTCTGCTAATGTTGATCAGAGATGTCTTCCCTTCATGGGATTTGCTCTGACGTGCAGTAGCTTCCTTCTTTTGTTATACAATTTGTTTATGGCTGAGGTCCACCAGACAGGATGCTTACATTTGGTGGAGAGGGACTTGGATTTGTTTGGGATTGCATGATCCATGCATTCTTGGAGATGTCCATAGAAAGCATTTGTGAAGGATTCGGCATTGTGGGATGTGGTATCCACTGGCACAGTGGGCTTAAAGGATACCATCTCAGTCTTAAGAAGAGTAAAGTCTGCTTTTGAGAAATTTTTCACTGTGGCCTTTTGTGCTGGGGGTGGAGGTGGGATATGTATATCCAGGGTGATTAGTTTGTGGTCAGATCTCACTAGTGAGGGGTATACTTCTGGTGTGGACCATTTTGTCCCCATGTTTGTGATGATCAGGTCTAGTATATTATCTCCCCTAGTGGGAGAGGTGACTAGTTGTTCCAGTGCATTTGAATTTATGAATTCCAGGAACCTTTGGGCTAGGATATTAGGGCTAGAATAATGTACCCAATCTATGTTTGGGTAGTTGAAGTCTCCCAGTATGATGGTATTTTGTGATACATTCATATCCTCCAATGTCTTCAGGAAGGCTGAGTGGGGTTCTTGAGATTGGGAGTGTGGTCTGTAACATGCTACCAGTTGTATAGCAGTTTTGCCTATGGTTAGTTGCACCTGTATGGTCTCTGATGCTTCATGTGTTGCTACTAACCTGGAGGTGTGGGTGTCCTTTATGAATATGGACACTCCCCCTCCCTTTGTGGTTCGGCCCGAGTTTTGGGGCAGAAAAGCATGATACGAGGTATAGCCTGGTAGCGGTGGGGTGCTCTCAGGAGCCTTGAACCAGGTTTCAGTTACTGCACAGACATCGATGTTCTCCATGCTGAGGAGTGCATCAAGTGCCTGCATCTTGAGATTTAGACTTCTGGCGTTGAGCAGCATTACCCTTAGTTTTTTCCATTTTGTTTTCTAAGGAGGTGGGTTTGTCTTTTGAGCCTTGCCTAAAAGGCACTATCGGGTGGCAAGAGCCTTAGCCAATATCCGGAAGCCCAGTGGTGACAGGTGTAAGCCATCCCTTGCGAAGCAGCATGGCTTGTCCAACATATCATCCCAGGCAGACAGACATTGAATCCCCTTAGAATGACACCAGTACTTGAGCCAATTGTTAAAGCTGATCATCTTGTCTTTGTATTGTGGTATCATTCTTGGTGAGGGCAAGATGCTGCTCAGGGTCAGGGTCATACCAGCCTGGGCTACATAATCGGAGAGCTCCTCTATGTCTCTTTTCATGTAGTCCAGGGAGGTACGTCTCAGGTCATTCACACCAGCATGGACAATGACGGAGTCATATTTGTACTTGCTTTGGAGTGACCTGAGTGTGTGTGTGTGGCAGATCCTAGCTCCCGATAGACAGCTCACAGTCACCTTCTCCTTGTTCAGCCTGGTCAGTGGGACATCAGTGTGTCTGACTATGGAGTCACCTATTACTAGTGTATCAGGCAAGGTGTTTGGCCTTAAGGGCTGCGATTGGTCGACACACTGATTTATTGAAGTATGTGTTGCATGTGTTTTGTTTTGAGGTGGTGGATTTTTGGATGTCTGCTTTGGGAGCCTCTGTTGTTTTGGTAAGTTTTTTATTAGAGCCTCCGAGTATGTCTTTGTGTTTTTATGTGTTTGGTTTGCAGTTGTGTTAGGTCTATGTGGGACTTGGATTGTTGTGTGTGTGGTTGCCATCTCCTCCTGTCTGGTCATGCCAGCCCTGAGTTGAGAGAATTCAGCCTCCAGTTTGGCTATATAGTTGCATCTCTCACATGTATTTGTGTTTGTTGGGAGGAGGAGAGGGTTGACTGTGTACATGAGACAATTGTAGCATTGTCTCAAGATACCCAGATTGACCATCTGAACTGGAGGCAGGTAATCTACCACTCGACATGCTAACAGTATAAGGGAGTGGTATACCTTTAAGGGAAGTGGATATTCACAGGGGTGGTAAGTAGATGTAGTGCTTTACTTGATGCGAGTGCTTATTTAGTAGAGAAGTATTGAGAACAAGTGCTAGGCTTATAATACAGTGAGTAGTCTGGTTATACTAAGAGTAGAGCTTCCTTAAGGGAAAATTTGAAGAGCAGACTTGGCGGAGCCAGAAAAAGTTTAACCTTGTCTAACCGATTGCTGCGCTATAAAGCCGTGCAAATGCGGATTTTAAACAGTGAACTACAAAAGAGCTAGAAATGGTCCCAAACAACCAATTACTACAGCTTCTTGTGCTGAGGTCTCTTCCCCCAAGGACAGGTAGGCTGCTCAAGGCTCCCCACTCCCACTGGTGAGCAAAGAAACTTCCTTCTATCCAAGTAAGATAATGGACAACACAGGAACTACACCACAGCCCAGAATACAGCAATGCCTGTAAACTGGTCTAAACTAGTCGATGAAGGTGGAAAAACAAGGATTATTTTTTTTTGTTTTTTTTGGTAGAAACACACAGAAAATGCAGAAACAGTGATAAATTAGTTACACAGGCTAGCACACTTTAGTGGGCAGCCTCCACAGTTAAATTAAACAAACAAACAAGCAAATTTCGATCAAATTCGACTAAAATGTAACTTTAAGTGCAGATTTTAAAATAATGCAGCAATCAGTTAAAAAACAGTTCAGGCTAGTTCAAGGTAAGCTACAGAAGTTATTTCAAGTGAAAAAAAGCAAAGATACTTAAATCCAGGAGGTAGTCGCTTTTCTGAGTTCCCTGCTGCTAGGACCACTCTGTAAACCTACGTGGAGCATGTCTGAGCAGTATAGACAACAAAAAAAATGTCCAGAGGTGGATTTTAAACAGTGAACTACAAAAGAGCTAGAAATGGTCCCAAACAACCAATTACTACAGCTTCTTGTGCTGAGGTCACTTCCCCAAGGACAGGTAGGCTGCTCAAGGCTCCCCACTCCCACTGGTGAGCAAAGAAACTTCCTTCTATCCAAGTAAGGTAATGGACAACACAGGAACTACACCACAGCCCAGAATACAGCAATGCCTGTAAACTGGTCTAAACTAGTCGAGGAAGGTGGGAAAACAAGGATTATTTTTTTGTTTTTTTTTTGGTAGAAACACACAGAAAATGCAGAAACAGTGATAAATTAGTTACACAGGCTAGCACACTTTAGTGGGCAGCCTCCACAGTTAAATTAAACAAACAAACAAGCAAACTTTCGATCAAATACTAAAATGTAACTTTAAGTGCAGATTTTAAAATAATGCAGCAATCAGTTAAAAACAGTTCCGGCTAGTTCAATGTAAGCTACAGCAGCTATTTCAAGTGAAAAAAGCCAACATACTTAAATCCAGAAGGTAGTCGCTTTTCTGAGTTCCTGCTGCTAGGACCACTCTGTAAACCCACATGGAGCTTGTCTGAGCAGTATAGCCAGAAAAAAACGCCCAGAGGCGGATTTTAAACTGTGAACTACAAAAGAGCTAGAAATGGTCCCAAACAACCAATTACTACAGCTTCTTGTGCTGAGGTCACCTCCCCCAAGGACAGGTAGGCTGCTCAAGGCTCCCCACTCCCACTGGTGAGCAAAGAAACTTCCTTCTATCCAAGTAAGGTAATGGACAACACAGGAACTATACCACAGCCCAGAATTAAGCAATGCCTGTAAACTGGTCTAAACTAGTCAAGGAAGGCGGGAAAACAAGGATTATTTTTTTGTTTTTTTTGGTAGAAACACACAGAAAATGCAGAAACAGTGATAAATTAGTTACACAGGCTAGCACACTTTAGTGGGCAGCCTCCACAGTTAAATTAAACAAACAAACAAGCAAACTTTCGATCAAATTCGACTAAAATGTAACTTTAAGTGCAGATTTTAAAATAATGCAGCAATCAGTTAAAAAACAGTTCAGGCTAGTTCAAGGTAAGCTACAGAAGCTATTTCAAGTGAAAAAAAAGAAAAGATACTTAAATCCAGAAGGTAGTCACTTTTCTGAGTTCCCTGCTGCTAAGACCACTCTGTAAACCCACGCGGAGCTTGTCTGAGTGTCACACCAAATGCAAAATCAAGGGTCCTTACTTTATATTGCAAAATGAATTGGACCTCAATGTAGATTTAGGTCTCTTGATCTTTTATTTGTTTTAGTACCAGTTTTGCAGGTACATAGAAAATAAGCTTATTTGGGTCATTTTCAGCTTTGTAGGACAAACAAAGATCACCTCATAAGAGTCTGTTAGAGACAGAAGAGGCATGTAGCTCTTAGGTACTCTGGCTGCTTTGATCCAGTTTTAATATAGATAAGGTATAGAATAAATTAGCAATCTGGAAAGCATAATCCATTACCTTTATTGGGTTTTGGCAAAGTGTGGACTAAGTTCTGATAACTGGTTTGACATGGAAAAGTGGACATTATCAGTAGCAAACTGGAAGCTATCCATGGGGAGCTTGTTGCCCTGATGATCAAAACTGACGTTTTGCCCAAAGAAGTAATGGCTACAAGGTTGGAGTCAGAAAAACTAACATACTTGGTGGTGTGTCAGGATATTCGCCTATCTACTCTGTCAGTCGAGGCAAATGCTAGAAAAAGGAGAGCTGGTACAAGTAAAGGAACCAATGAATTGCTTACAAAGATGTTGTAAAGACCTAGAAATTAAGTCACACTATGAATGCTTGTGCAGAATTGGATTGAAGGAAGAGGTAGACGTGTCTGACCTTGTAATGTTTGTGCAAGTATAGTTACAGGAGTTGTGCTGTCAAGAATTTACATCAAACCTCAAAACTGATAGAGAGCAGCATATAGGAAAGGCTCAGTTGTTTTACAGCCCTGCAAGCTTTTACTGAAATTATACAGTTTCAGGGCTAGGAAGTGAATGATGAGGCAGGTGGCCACACAGATAGTACTGACCATGGCAGGTCAGAGAGTCTGAGTTGCAGAGGATTTTTTTCTACAGCTATTCGTAACCTTTGGATGTTCAAGACTACAGCTATCTGGCACATTAGGGGAAATGGGAGCATTAGCTGAGCTCATGTACCAACCTGGTTACCTGGCAAGTGATTGAGCAGAGACACATACACACACACACACACACACACACACACACACACACACACACACACACCCATGCATACGTACACATATACATATTCATATAGAGTACTCAATTTAGTCAAATTATGTTATTGTGGATAGCTGTTTATCAACATACAGATGGTTGAAAATTATGCAACACTGCAGTAATAATGGGATTGAGAAATATGAGTATGCCCTTTCCCCATTATTGTGTGATCTCAGAGTTTATATACATCATTAGCAGGGGGAAGTGGGGGCACGGGGGGGGGGGGGCTTGCCTCCTTGCAAAAAACATTGATTTCAAGTTGCCTGCTTTAAGATTATGCATTGGAACATGCACAATGACATGTTATTGATAATTTGGTTACAACATTAAGCACGTCGATATTTTGTTTTTTTATTTTTTATAAGAACATTTATATATGTGTGTTTATGTGTATGTGACTATACATATTAGTTGATCTAAAACACAGAATATCTAAAAACAAATTATTTAACACAACTGATCTAAACACGCCATCTAAACAAGCATAACTAAAAAAATGTTTTTGAAGGAGGGACAAGCCCCCTACACTCCTTATGTAGGGGACTTTGCCCCACCCCCCACACTTATATATAACAAGTTCATGGTCAGACTACAGTGAGAGAAAGGCAACAAACCATAGAAGTGCACCACCAAGCTACACGATCAGACACACTGTGATAAAGCAAAGGGGAAGTAGATAGAGCAATGAGTGGTCTCACACACGTTTACCATGTTGAGCTTAGAATCTCCTATCTATCTGTTTACACAATCTAGAGAGAATAGACAGTTAAAAGCAGCACAGAAAAAGTCTAACTCAAAGGGACAGAGTACAGTGTTGACCGGATGAAGTCATCACTGTGCTGCAGAGGGATGTTTCTGTAAAAAGTGAGTTAAGGGATCTGTGTGCAAATTTAAATGCATTCTCTTCAGTGGATACAAAGCATTACATGCACAAAGACACAGGCACACGTTTCCCTTGTTGTGCATCAAACCTCCTACCTATCTATTTCACACAATCTAGAGAGCACAGTGTTAAGGGGAGAGAGTTTACTTTTGTGAGGATGACCTCATCGTGTTTCTGAGAGGATGATTCTATAAAAAGTGGGATAAGGCAGCTGTGTGCAAATTTAAATGCATTCTACTCACATGAAGTGAATACAGCACCAAGTGTTACACACACACACACACACACACACACACACACACACACACACACACACACACAGACACACACTCACACATAAATTTTCATTAGTGAAAATCAGTCCTCCTACTTATTTAGTTACACAATGTAGAGAGCATTGTATTATGTTAGTCTTAAGTGCTATAGGAGAAGTCTGACTGTTAAAAGGAGAGAGTGCACTTTTGACCCGACAACTTCACCATATTTCTAAAAGGATGTTTGTGTACAAAATGGGATAAGGGAGCTGTGTGCAAATTTAAATGTATTCTACTCACAGGAAGTGATACAGCACCAAACTTCACATACACACACACACACACACACACACACACACACACACACACACACACACACACACACACACACACACACACACACACACACACTCAAACATCCTACCTATCTAGTTACACAATCTAGAGAGCACAGATTTATTCACAAATGCCACAGGAGAAGTCTGACTTCAAGGATGTGAAAAAGCACATTTGTAATTGTTGAAAATCCACTGTTTGGAAAAGATGGTACTGTGCAAAACAGGTTGTGGAACAAATGCATATATGTGCACGGGGCAATATAACATCACTGTGATTGCCCCATGTAATGATATAGGTTCATGGGTGTGTACTAGGCTAATGGCCCTGGAGCCTTTACAAGCCTAGCCCATAGGATTACCCTGGCATCATGCCACCCGATCTTAGTTCCCAGTTTCTCTGCTGAGTAAAGACACTGGAGTGATCCCTGGGGAGAATTTTCCATTTCCCATCCACTCATCAAGATTTATTTTGAAGAGGGCCAGTGAGGTGCTCTGCTTGACATGTATGGGATGTCTATTCCATAGCATGGGCAGTCTCTGGGTTATGAACCTGTCCCTCCAGCATCTTTTGTTGATTGTGGTAATGAGGTTGAGGTCTCTGGAGAATGTAATCTACTAACATTTAAATCATGTACTTCATATACATTGCATTACTGTGAGGGGCATTGACCTGTTTCACAGTATGAGATTCTGAAAACATTTGCAGTTATAAACCAGTGGATTATCAAAAGCAAAAATAAAGTCAACATTCATATTAAATCAAGACAACCTGTTGACAAAGTTAATGCAGACATGCAAAATTTCTGAAACCTAAAACAAAAATTATGTGGGTTTCTTTTTTGTTTTAGTCTTTGAGAGCAGCATTACCAAGCTGAATTGCTCTGCTGACAGCAAAGTATTAGTGCATGCATAATCATACCTTGAAGTGTCAAACTTAGAATGGCAAATAGCCGTACTCTGTGTTGCTCTGTGCTGACTGTCATGCAAATATCTGTAAAAGACACGATTTACAACACTGAACAGGCATATGACTTAAGCAGTAGGATAATGTTAAGAAAGGTGTATCCAACATTTAAAGCCATAGGAATCAGACAAAACATTCTTATACATTGTCATCCATCTGGATTCAAACCTTTACACCATTCCATGAGAAACATTTATAGGTTCATATAGGCTCTGCCAACTGGGGGTAAAGCCCCTTTAACCCGATTCTGTGTATACGCCACACCCTTGATTTGAGTGTACTTGTGCTTTTTTTTACTGTTTTACTGTGCTCTGTCTAATAGTGACAGGAGGTAATCCTGGGACAAACCTACTATCCCCCATCCACTTATCGAGATTCTTCTTGAAGAGATTCAGTGACTTATACTTGAGTATTATCTAAGCACACAACATAGGAAGTCATACTTCTGATAGTTAGCATTTGACAGCAGATTTCAGTAAATGTGAATGCATGTATTCATCCTCATTACCCTATTGACCTGTGTAGTTTGTATATCCAGTGAGCATTACCTCATCACTCCACAAAGGAATTACTACTTCACAACATTTAAATAATATAATTGAATTATAGTGACAGTTTACCGAAACAGAAGTGGTGAACAGCGAGAGAGATACAGATAAATGCAGAGAGGAATAGCAACAATTTTTTTTGTGGGACATACAGGAACATCTGTATTATATTTTACACTTATTAAATTATCAATGAGCTAGCATACTCTGTAGAATACAATGCTTGCCCTAGGGTGACATAAGGGTTAGGAGAGTATAACGAATGTGATGATATAAGCAGGCTAAGGCTGGCTTAATAAGTCTCCCGTTGAGGCTGCAATGTTTCTGTAAATAATGTCTGGCTGCACTCTTTAAATTGTATGTTAATGAAATGTATTTGGAGGGAAATGCAGCCATTTGCAAAATATATGATAGTAATATGAACTGTCATGACTGTATAAACTGACCTACAGCTGTAATTGAACCCCTCACACTATGCAAAAACATCAGTCTATGATTAGGGAAATTATCTCAACATGCCACATAGAAGCTTATACTTCAATACATCCATCAGCCTAAGAACTGTTATAGTAACTGTTTCACAGTGCTACCATTAGTCTGCCTTTACTCTATATTTCCATAGTGCATCAGATTTAAGCACATTTGTGCGAAACTAATCAGACCGCTGTGGATTAAATTGAAATCATCAGCTTTTGCTATAAGAAATTAAACAGTATTCACCATTCCCCAGCATTGTTGTACTATGCCAACCTCTGCGCAAATGCTGAGGGCATAAAGTGAGGCATTTTCCACGAGACATTTCTGGCTATGTGTATTGTATGTGAATCTATTTTTGGGCAGATTAAATGTGTGATAAAGGGGTGGCTAGGACAATAGTGAAAATGGGGTTGGCAAGCAGAGGGTAGGACCCAGGGGAAATTATGCAGGAATTTGCAGGAGGGTGGTGGGAGTGCACTATAGCTATGTACTTCTTCATAATATAAATGTACAATTGTACATGCAGTTTCATGACTTTGGAGGCTTACCATACCAGTGATAGGTAACAACAACAGAATAATATTGTTTGCCCAACTGGACCAAATCAAAAGTGTCAAAATGACTCATAGGTGAAGTGGAATGCTATTTATGGGAGGGGGGGGGGTTGTAAGCTAGACACCCTTTTTTTTTTTTTTTTTAGGAGAGAGGAATGTTGGGAAGGGTGATTACAGGGATGGTGATGGAGACAATAGGCAGGGGACATCAGAGGTGCACTCACATCCAGCTTGAGAACAGTGAGAATCTAGTTTACACCCTCAGAACTGTTATCACTGTCTCCTGTAGCAACTCCCTCGGTCAGTGCTGGATGCGGCATTGTTTTGCAGTCAATGTAGACCCTTTTCAACTCTGCTAATACATGCACTGAGGCTCCTCTCCATGATATCCTGCACCATACCCTGTCAGCGCTGCCGAGTGACAAAATTGCCACCCCCGTTGTTATTGTTCTTGGAGTATACCACTGCACCAGCACCCAGGGCAGAGCTACCTGATGTAGGTAGAGCAGGTAGGGAAGGGGTTGTGGAGGCACCACTGATAGGTTGTGAAAATGAAGTGCTTTGCTGTTTTCAGAAGTAAGGTATGCAAACATCAGAATGTTAATAAATCATAATCCTCCCCAAAAAAGGAAAAACAAAAAAAAAGAGATGTAGGATGGGGAAGACAAAAAAGAGACAATTATATATTTGGCATGTCACATTAATTTATTTTTTCATTAAACTTTGTTTTACAAAACATAAACAATTATGATAATTTACTTTTGTACAACTTTTCCACATCCATATATGATAGCAAGGTATTAATGTGTTATAAAACAAACCAACCAATCTCACTGCTATGATATAACAAATAGCAGCATTTATATCATTAAGGCAGATAGGATATATGCATTCAGCTGTAACAAATGCAATTGACATAGTTGAATTGTTCCTGATATATTATTACTGTTAATATTTTAGTTATCCTGTAATAAAAACTAATAGCTGCTTCTGGGTATTGGACCCACACACATTTAGTTTGTAGTTCTCATTGATAATGTAAGCAGCAAGAGTTATTTGAGAATGCACACATGCTTGATATCAAGGTTGAAGTATGCCTGCTCAAGGTGCTAGTAATGACTGAGGGACTAAAAAGAAATTTCTGGCTTGAATTTGGACCTGGGTCGTACTCACCCCATGCCACTCTGAAGTGAGTTAATCTCTCCTTGTTACCAGAAAAAATATATATAAAGAGCAACCTAGGAAAACAACACAAGTAACCAAAAAACGAGGTGAAGACAGGCCTAACCCAGGAATAAACACATCTGTAGCCCAAAAATGAATGAACCATTTATATAGATTCTTAAAAAGACAACACAAAGTTAAGTGCTTTCATCCACTTAAACTAAGGACTTCATCAGAACAATGGTGCCATAAAAAGGAACTTAATAGTAAAATCATTAAGTCATGTGAATCAGAACATCCTATCAAATTAAAACATCAACTAGTTAACTAAGCTTTGTGCTTTAAAACCAAAATAGCATTAAAATGACAATAGAGAATGTATGTGTTTAACATCTAGTACATTAAAAACTTAGTCCAAGTTTTAAGTGTATGTAAATTAAAAAAAATAATGATCAAAAATATCTATAACCAACACATCAAAACTAAAACAGTTTACTGTGTATAAGCAATGTTCAGTAGACTGCTTATTGATACTTGAAGAAGTTAAAATACCTCAGGTGCTCATGAATATCAACTAAAATGCGAGATCTAAAAGAGAAATTCATAGCCTAGCCACCCTAATTTTTAATTTGATATGTATTCAGACCTCCCTTTGTAAAATTATCAGTTAAGTGGATTCACATCTTGCATTTGCTCTCCAGTTTTTCTAAGCTAACTGCACGTACAGCTTGTGCCACAGGGAAAGTTACCTGACAGATGTATTTTCTTCACTGAGTGCTGTCCAGAGTGCTGTTGGCTGTGCAATGCCACCAGGTTGGTGTGCACTACATAAGACAGCCTGAACTAAATTTTTCATTTTTTCCATCAGCTATGAAAGTACATTTTGCACTACCAAGCAATGTGCAAATATAGAAGGCAATATTTATCAGAAGCATTCAAAAAACCTTTTCAGGATAACAATTTGAAGAAACATAAAATGACTCACAGTGTGTAGCTAGCAATGAGTAGAGGTACCACTGTAGTGCACTAATACATTCATCTATGTCACATCTCCTTGCCACATCAGTACTATCATGCATGTCTCACAATAGCAGCACTTTAGCTAATGCCATAGGAGTAGAGAAGGGCACAGGGAGCAGCAGAAATGCTTTCATTTTCAAACATCACACACAATTATTATATTGTGCGCAATTGCATGATTGCGTGATCTCTAAACAGGATTCAAACAATGCATCATGTGTCTTATTTCATTCAATTCATTGCATTTCCACCTTGTGCCACAAATTTGGACATATGTTAGGTGCATTCTCTTCAGTAATAATTATCCATTGTGCTGAGGGCCATGCACTGATGTCACAATTATTTACTGTATATAAGGCAGTCTAAACTACATTTTTCACTTTTTTCCCTTAGGCAGTAAACCATGTTAGAGTGCTGCTGAGTGGAAAGCAAATGGAAAAGGCATTAGAAGAAAATATATGATGCAGAAAAAGCTGACAGTAAATTAAATGTGATCAATGAGTATATGTAGCAATAACCAGAGAAAGAAGTGCATTCAAGTGATACATTCATCCTTCTCACATCTCATTGAATCATCAAAAATGTACTTTGTGGAACAAATTATCAGACTTGTACTCAATGACAAATAATGTGAAAGTAGACAGACAAAAGCTCACATGTTGTTAGCAATAGTAACACTAGTTGCTTTTTAAACAACACAATCAGATCAAAATGGAATTAAATATGTATAAAGACCACCCTCTGTAAAATTATCATTTAAGGGGGATTCAAATCTTGCATATACTCTCCTTTCTTTTCTAATCTCACCACACATATGCCTTGTGCCACAGGGAAAGTTACCTGGCAGATGTATTTTCTTAAAGTGAAAAGTGTACAAAAACAAGACCAATGAACCTCACAAAGTTCTATGGTGCTGAAGACAATACAGTACCACCAATATATAATTAAAACTGGTTTATTTAAAAAATATGAAAAGCAATATTTGGTACACCTCCACGGCTTTAGTTGCACTCTTCTGAAGAACTTTTTTTAAAAACTTTTAAAACAAACTTTTTATAGAAACTTTAATAATAAAAACAGCCACAGTCAAACTTTAGCATGGAAAGAGGTGATCTGAAGAAGGCTCATTGCCGAAAGCCCTTATCCGTTGTTATAGCTCATCATGCTAAAGTTTGACTGTGGCTGTTTTTATTATTACAGTTTCTATTAAAAGTTTAAAAAAAAAAGTTCTTCAGAAGAGTGTAACTAAAGCCATGGAGGTGTACCGAAGATTGTTTTTCATATTTCTCTTGTTTCATTCGGTTAACTTTGGCAGTTCAGCAGTGTTTCTAATTGAATTGTATTTAACAAATAGTTTAAAAAATACAAATAAAGTGCTTTTCATCCACCTAAATAGTGAACTTCTTCAGATATTTAATTCATTATTTTATATGGTGTGTCTATCCTAACCAGCCTACAATCTTCCCTCAAAACAAAACTTTCATCATGTTATAACAAAATATCCAAATTTGCAGCAGGTCATAGAGCCTCTTCCCACCACTGTAATTCCCTTCAACAACTAAGTTGGCTTGAATTACCAAACTTCCTCACATATACCCAGCTAATTCAAGCACACAAACCCATTCATAACCCATCTCTCTGCCCCTCCCTAGCAAATACCTTTGAAATGCATAAGCCAGATAGACTCCTAAGATCCAATTCCCATAAACCTAATTAAATTGCATAAACCAACACGTCCTGCTGGGAATCACTTGATGTCCTTCTCTCTTGCACACCTCTGTAATTCTTTCCCTTCTCCCATCCGCACCACCAGCAGTCTCTTCTTGTTTAAAACCTCACTGCACTCACACCTTACTTCTCAATGGAAATGTTTTTTCTCTCATCCAACCTAATTCTAACCACACTTTCGTCCTAACTTTCTAAACTCATTTGTTGCTTGTCACTACCTCCTACAGTTCTACATCTCTTGTGACATATTCAACCAACAACTAAAAAAATTACCTCATTGTAATTGCCTTAAAAACAAACAAACAAACAAAAAAAACAACACATTATTACTTATTGAATTAACCTGATGTAATTTTGCTAATGAAAATCTCTTTTTTTTAATTTCTGTATTATGTAACATTTATTTGAATTGTGTGATATGAATAGTAATATCCGAAATATGTAATTAACATTTAATTGAAATGTATATTATGGATTTGTGCTTTTTCTGTACTATGTATTTGTATTTCTCTGGAGCTTTTCTCCCCAGGACACCATTGGAAACAGGCTCCTTGTAGCCCAATGGACTATCCTGAAAAACAAACTACAAATAAAAAAAATAATAAATTAAAAGAAACACATTTAAATGCTCTTGAAATAAGGGTTACCTATTATAACCACAAAACTGCAATTGCGCGAATACAGAAATGTCAACACATATTGAGTGAACCACGAAAACACCGAATGTCCTGAAGAGCGAAATTCAAAATGTTGAATCGTTATAGTTGGCCCTTCTATGGTATAGCTCCTTAAGGTAAGTGTGCAATAGTTACAGACCTTAGGGTTAGGGTGCGTGTTAAGGTCAGTGCATACATAGCAATATATGTAAGCTTTAGTTTAGGGTTAGAAGTAGGGTTTTGTTAAGTGTATGTATGTGGATTATTTATTTTGTTGGGGTATAGCTCCTTAATATAGTTGTGCAATAGTTACAGACCTTAGGGTTAGGGTACGGGTTAAGGTAAGTGCATACATAGTACTAAATGTGAGCTTTAGTTTAGGGTTAGAAGTAGGGCTTTGTTAAGTGTATGTATGTGGATTATTTATTTTGTTGGGGTATAGCTCCTTAACATAGTTGTGCAATAGTTACGGACCTTAGGGTTAGGGTACGGGTTAAGGTAAGTGCATACATAGTACTATATATGAGCTTTAGTTTAGGGGTAGAAGTAGGGTTTTGTTAAGTGTATGTATGTGGATTATTTATTTTGTTGGGGTATAGCTCCTTAACATAGTTGTGCAATAGTTACGGACCTTAGGGTTAGGGCACGGGTTAAGGTAAGTGCATACATAGTACTATATGTGAGCTTTAGTTTAGGGTTAGAATAGGGTTTTGTTAAGTGTATGTATGTGGATTATTTATTTTGTTGGGGTATAGCTCCTTAACATAGTTGTGCAATAGTTACGGACCTTAGGGTTAGGGTACGGGTTAAGGTAAGTGCATACATAGTACTATATGTGAGCTTTAGTTTAGGGTTAGAATAGGGTTTTGTTAAGTGTATGTATGTGGATTATTTATTTTGTTGGGGTATAGCTCCTTAACATAGTTGTGCAATAGTTCACGGACCTTAGGGTTAGGCAGTCAGGTTAAGGTAAGTGCATACATAGTACTATATGTAAGCTTTAGTTTAGGGGTAGAAGTAGGGTTTTGTTAAGTGTATGTATGTGGATTATTTATTTTGTTGGGGTATAGCTCCTTAACATAGTTGTGCAATAGTTACAGACCTTAGGGTTAGGGTACGGGTTAAGGTAAGTGCATACATAGTACTATATGTGAGCTTTAGTTTAGGGTTAGAATAGGGTTTTGTTAAGTGTATGTATGTGGATTATTTATTTTGTTGGGGTATAGCTCCATAACATAGTTGTGCAATAGTTACGGACCTTAGGGTTAGGGTGCGGGTTAAGGTAAGTGCATACATAGTACTATATGTGAGCTTTAGTTTAGGGTTAGAAGTAGGGTTTTGTTAGGTGTATGTATGTGGATTATTTATTTTGTTGGGGTATAGCTCCTTAACATAGTTGTGCAATAGTTGCAGACCTTAGGGTTAGGGTACGGGTTAAGGTAAGTGCATACATAGTACTATATGTGAGCTTTAGTTTAGGGGTAGAAGTAGGGTTTTGTTAAGTGTATGTATGTGGATTATTTATTTTGTTGGGGTATAGCTCCTTAACATAGTTGTGCAATAGTTACAGACCTTAGGGTTAGGGTACGGGTTAAGGTAAGTGCATACATAGTACTATATGTGAGCTTTAGTTTAGGGTTAGAAGTAGGGTTTTGTTAAGTGTATGTATGTGGATTATTTATTTTGTTGGGGTATAGCTCCTTAACATAGTTGTGCAATAGTTCTGGACCTTAGGGTTAGGCGGTTAAGGTAAGTGCATACATAGTACTATATGTGAGCTTTAGTTTAGGGTTAGAATAGGGTTTTGTTAAGTGTATGTATGTGGATTATTTATTTTGTTGGAGTATAGCTCCTTAACATAATTGTGCAATAGTTACAGACCTTAGGGTTAGGGTATGGGTTAAGGTAAGTGCATACATAGTACTATATGTGATCTTTAGTTTAGGGTTAGAATTAGGGTTTTGTTAAGTGTATGTATGTGGATTATGTATTTTGTTGGGGTATAGCTCCTTAACATAGTTGTGCAATAGGTACAGACCTTAGGGTTAGGGTACGGGTTAAGGTAAGTGCATACATAGTACTATATGTGAGCTTTAGTTTAGAGTTAGAAGTAGGGTTTTGTTAAGTGTGTGTATGTGGATTATTTATTTTGTTGGGGTATAGCTCCTTAACATAGTTGTGCAATAGTTACAGACTTTAGGGTTAGGGTACGGGTTAAGGTAAGTGCATACATAGTACTATATGTGAGCTTTAGTTTAGGGTTAGAAGTAGGGTTTTGTTAAGTGTATGTATGTTGATTATTTATTTTGTTGGGGTATAGCTCCTTAACATAGTTGTGCAATAGTTACGGACCTTAGGGTTAGGGTACGGGTTAAGGTAAGTGCATACATAGTACTATATGTGAGCTTTAGTTTAGGGTTAGAAGTAGGGTTTTGTTAAGTGTATGTATGTGGATTATTTATTTTGTTGGGGTATAGCTCCTTAACATAGTTGTGCAATAGTTAAGGACCTTAGGGTTAAGTGCAGGTTAAGGTAAGTGCATACATAGTACTATATGTGAGCTTTAGTTTAGGGTTAGAAGTAGGGTTTTGTTAAGTGTATGTATGTGGATTATTTATTTTGTTGGGGTATAGCTCCTTAACATAGTTGTGCAATAGTTACAGACCTTAGGGTTAGGGTACGGGTTAAGGTAAGTGCATACATAGTACTATATGTGAGCTTTAGTTTAGGGTTAGAAGTAGGGTTTTGTTAAGTGTATGTATGTGGATTATTTATTTTGTTGGGGTATAGCTCCTTAACATAGTTGTGCAATAGTTACGGACCTTAGGGTTAGGGTACGGGTTAAGGTAAGTGCATACATAGTACTATATGTGAGCTTTAGTTTAGGGTTAGAATAGGGTTTTGTTAAGTGTATGTATGTGGATTATTTATTTTGTTGGGGTATATCTCCTTAACATAGTTGTGCAATAGTTACGGACCTTAGGGTTAGGGTACGGGTTAAGGTAATTGCATACATAGTACTATATGTAAGCTTTAGTTTAGGGTTAGAAGTAGGGTTTTGTTAAGTGTATGTATGTGGATTATTTATTTTGTTGGGGTATAGCTCCTTAACATAGTTGTGCAATAGTTACAGACCTTAGGGTTAGGGTACGGGTTAAGGTAAGTGCATACATAGTACTATATGTGAGCTTAAGTTTAGGGTTAGAAGTAGGGTTTTGTTAAGTGTATGTATGTGGATTATTTATTTTGTTGGGTTATAGCTCCTTAACATAGTTGTGCAATAGTTACGGACCTTAGGGTTAGGGTACGGGTTAAGGTAAGTGCATACATAGTAATATATGTGAGCTTTAGTTTAGGGTTGGAAGTAGGGTTTTGTTAAGTGTATTTATGTGGATTATTTGTTTTGTTGGGGTATAGCTCCTTAACATAGTTGTGTAATAGTTACAGACCTTAGGGTTAGGGTACAGGTTAAGGTAAGTGCATACATAGTACTATATGTGAGCTTTAGTTTATGGTTAGAATAGGGTTTTGTTAAGTGTATGTATGTGGATTATTTATTTTGTTTGCGTAGGTAGTACGTAGTGGGTGGTGGGGTTGTCCAACTATGACGATTCGACATTTTGAATTTCGCGGTTCAGGACGTTTGGTATTTTCGTGGTTCGCTTAATAAAGTGTTGACGTTTCTGTATTCATGTATGTGAGGTTTTGCGGTTTTGATATAGACCCGAAATAAGACCTAATTGGTCAAATGGGCAACACTCACCTCCGTTCCCTGCTTTTGCAAAACTGTAAATATTTCCAATGTTCTTAAGCATAAATCAATTTGCACCAATATATTACCATTCTGATACGTACAAGTTGTTAGATAATAATATATATAAATCATAAAAAAACTGAAAAACAAGTCCTTAAAAGCACTGAACTATAAAACATCTGCTGAAGTGAGGAATTATTTAATATATTATATTGAATATTTTTATTTTTTTACAGAAAAGAGTATTAGATTTATGTACAGTATATATATATATATATATATATATATATATATATATATATATATATATATATATATATATATATATACATATATATATATATATATATATATATATATATATATAGATATATATATATAGATATATATATATATATATATATATATATATATATATATATATATATATATATATATATATATATATATATATATATATACAAAAACACCACTCTTAAGTATTCAACTGCGGTACCACCTTTATCATTCTTATAAGAAAAGCGCAGTCCGGGTCTGAACTGCCTGCAAACAACTAAAGTTAACTTTGAACCTAACACCACTGTTAAATATTCAACTGCGGTACCACCTTTATCATTCTTATAAGAAAACAGCAGTCTGGGTCTGAACTGTCTGCAGACAACTAAAGTTAACTTTGAGTATTTGTCTACCTGTTTGAGCCAATATTCATTTTCCCTTGGAGAGCACTCTGCTCTGGCTTGTAAGCAGCCCCCCCCCCCCCCACACACACACTCATCTTCCACTTTCTCTCTTATTCCCTTCTGTTAGCAGATAGTATCCATAATCTGATCAATACTGTGTGTTTGTTAATTTAAACTGAGACCACAGTAGCCTACTAATGCAAGGTTATCCTGTTTTTCCACCTGAAAATGGTTAAGAAATGACTTACAGTTTCAGAGCAGTCCTTGGTCAATTGTGATTGTTTCTCAAACATTAACTTGTCTTTGCTTTGGCTCATTAGCAGCAGTACAAAGAACTGCCTGCTCACACCCTTGTTCTCCCCTCCCCCTTCCCTGTTTATTACCTTAAGACAATCCCAAGGTTAATAAAAATTACCTGTGGCAGGCACCATTTTTAAAACTACAACCACCCTTGTCACTATCATATGTTCATTCATCAGTTAACTCTCTTACCTGATTGTTTCCAGCCCCCTCATAAGAGCAACTAGCAGGGTCTCTACCTGCTTCCCTCCCCACCCTGCCCCCTATTCCCTTCAGCCCCCAGTGGTCCCACTATTATTACACTCACAAACCCCTCCCATCTTTCCAGTAGCCAACCACAGCGCTAACCCAACACTACCTCCTCCATCTTCCCACTACTATCACACCTCCTCAACTAACATGTACAAGCATACCTTACCTATGCTCACTGCATGCACTCTCCTTGCATATCTTACATCCTACCAAAGCTCTATCATTCCCGCACTCAACCACTACCACTGTACTACTACTCACACCATCACTCATGTCTCACCCTCACTCAGCTCCCCTCCCACCAACTCAAGAACCATCCCTATGCACCCACCGCATATTCTACCAACTATATTACTTAAACATAAAGCATCCCTACAACTTAACATAGTAACCCTCCCACCATACCTATTACCCAAAGAGCACAATCATAAAGTTTCCCTTATAAACAAACACATTCAAAAACTGAGAAAACTAATAACTGCATGCATATCAAAACTAGCCCTAAATGAAGATATCCACCCCAACCCTGGCCCTACCATCTCCAACCCCAATCCTCATAATCAGACTAGAAACCACAACTTCTCCCATATTACAGCCAATAGAAAGCCAATTGACTTCCTTCTACTAAGCCTAAATATTAGAAGTATATCCAACAAAGTCCATGAACTCCATGCCACCATAGACTTGTACTCCCCAGATATAGTCATCCTGACAGAAACCTGGCTAAAACCTCACATTACCAGTGAGCAAGTACTCCCTACAGGTTATGGCATACTAAGAGTAGACCAGCTAAACAAGAAAGGAGGCAGTGTAGCTATAATATTTAAACAGCATTTAAACATCCAGATCTTAAAATCATCAGCTCCACAAATAGGCAATGAAGAAATAATATATACCAACCTCAAAATAAACCAAAACAAAACCATCAACATAACTGGATGCTACTTCCCACCTGGCCAAAACATCCCTCCACTAGAAAACCTCCTCAGCTGGTCTACCCGCCATCTCTCCCAAGAAACTATCATTTTAGGTGATTTCAATATTGACTGTCAATCCTGTTCTGGCAACCATCCAACCCTTCATGGCTTCACCCAACTAGTCCAGTCGCCAACCAGGATAAATAAAAACTCCAGCAAGCACACTACCCTGGATTGGATATTAGTCAGTAAGAGCCCCCAGTCATATATAACAGGCTGCTTATCAGATAGCCTCAGTGATCACTCCCCAACATTCCTACTGAAAAAATACCTATACCAAGCTAAACCTGTCATCTACCATCAGATACGTAAAAAAATAAACTTTAACCCACTCACATACATCTCATCCCTCAAGAATGTAACTGGCATCCTCTAAAGTACCTCAGTCTTGATGACGCAGTTGAATTTTTTAATACTACCTTCCTGAGCATCCTTAATTACCATGCCACCATAAGACTTTCCAGAATCAAAGCACAACCCTCCCCATGGCTACAGAAAACCACTAAGTCAGAAATGAAAAACAGGGATAAAGCCTGGGAGCACTGGTGCAAAACCGAGACCCCCTCAACTACACAGAAATTCCTAGAACTACGCAATGGAGTCAAAAAGCTAATAAAACAGGACAAATTCCAATACTACCAGTCTGCCCTAGACTCCTCCGAACACAGACCCATTCAATTCTGGTCCTCCATAAACTCCATCCTCCACCAAGGTAAAGTCAGTACCCCTCCTCCTAACATCCCTCACTCCTCAGAAAATATTGCTACCTCATTCAACACAAACTTCACAGAAACCATACTATCACTAGCTAAACAACACAACCCCCCTCCCCTCCAACCCACACCTTCAACTACTAATCTCCCCACTGCCTTCTCTTTTTCTCCTGTACCTACCTCCAACATAAAAAACTCTAACCTAAACTTAAACCCATCAAATTAGCAGCAGACAACCTCCCAAGTGAATACCTACAAATCACAGCTGATGCTCTGGCCTACCCAGTATCCATCTTGATTAACTGATCTCTGTCAGAAAGTTATGTTCCCACACTGTAGAAAGTATCACATATAATTCTCCTCCACAAAGGCAGACCCTCCACAGAACTAACCAATTACCTCCCCATAGCTATTCTCTCTCCACTTTCCAAAATACTAGAGAGATGCATGCACTCTCAGGTCTCAGACTACCTACTTACTAACAACCTCCTTTCCAATACTCAGCATGGTTTCCGACCAAACCATAGCACCACCACTGCCTTACTCTCCTTTACTAACACTATCCTTCAGCATAAAAGCAATGGCTATCTCTCTTCTGCTACTTTCCTAGACCTATCTAAAGCATTTGAGATGGTCCCACACAAACAACTTATCTCTGTCCTCAATAACCTATCCTTCTCACAATCAGTCACCAACTGGTTTCAGAGTTACCTGCCTGACCGCCAACAATCCGTTGTATGGCAGAATGACATATCTCCCCAACTACCTGTCTCCATAGGGGTTCCCAAAGGATCCATCCTTGGACCCCTACTCTTCTCTGTTTTCACAAATAATCTAGCCTCTGCCACCACACATGGCACACTCATACAATATGCAGATGACTCAACCATCATCTGCTCAGCCTAGTCCCTACCCAAACTGCAAATAGTCACACAGGAAGCCTTTTCCTCTGTTGAAACTTGGTTATCCGATGCCCAATTAATACTCAACCCAAACAAAACTAAACTACTCATCTTCCAACCCACCAAACATACTCAAAACAACTCTTACTTTAACATCACAGCAAAAGACAACACCACTATATACCCAACTGAACACACCAAATTGCTAGGAGTGGAAATAGACAATAAACTAAAATTTGACATTCACATATCCATGACCATAAAAAAAGTCCACAAAAAACTAGGAGCGTTATACAGAAATAAGCATCTTCTCACCAAAGCAGCAAAGATTTCAATAGCAAATTCCCACCTTATCTCCACCCTACTTTATGCTTCTCCAATATATACCAACCTAAGGCAATGCGATCTAAACAAGCTAGAGACCTGCTACAACAAAATTGCCAAATTCGCCACAGGGGCATCCTACCGTAGTCACCACTGTCTCTCACTTGCTGAACTGGGCTGGCTTGAACTCCCTCACCTCCTTCAATGGTATCAACTCTCACTCACGCACAAACTAGTAAACCATCCACTAAATGTCCCATCCCTCCAGAATCTACTTCAACCCTATCGCACCACCAGACCACTAAGATCCAGCAACAAAAATCACTTGCAGATCACTAAAGCCAATAACTCTTCTGGTGAAGCACTATTCTCTTGCACCATAGCCAAATTATGGAACTCCCTCCCACCCACAATTAACTCCGTACCATCATGCACCCACTTCAAAACTTTACTAAAAGCGCACCTAAAAACATGCTGGCTATGCCCTTGCAACTCCCACTCTAATATCACCCACCCCATCCAACCACTACCTTTCTTTCCACTCCACTAACTACCTTGATTATAACAAGCTCAGATGCTCATAAGCCTAGTACTTATACAGCAGGAACTTCTTATTTTAACATTTGTTAATGTCTGTTATGTACTTCACAGATAAAGATTCTAGTTGTCTACTGATGTACTATGTTCTTCATCTGTAAATATGCTGCAAGTAATTGCTACGTAAATTATTAATCGCTATGTAATCCAATGTAACTACTGTCTGTTTATTTTAACTGTGGAGCTTTTATCCCCGGGCCTCCACTGAAAATGGACCTACGTCCAGTCGGACACTCCCGGACAACAAATATAAATAAATAAATAAATAAATAAATAAATAAATAAAAATATAATATAATATATATATATATATATCTATATGGTTCCCCTTCACAAGATCAAATTACTGAAAGCTCAAAATTCATAAGCTCGAGCCCAGAATCTCGAGTTTTCAGTAATTCAAATTTGTGAAGGAAAGAGAACAACAAAAAAAAAAAGTTCACTTACATGTTTGCAGGGGGCTGAGTCCCCATGCACTCTCCCTGCTTAAATATATCAGCTCCATGACCACACTATAGCAGAGAAATGGAAATCCTCCCATTGTGTGCTTTTGCATACAGCACAGAATGGGAGATTTCCCTCATCCCCGCTGTAGTGCGATCTCGGAGTTGGTATATTTAAGTAGGGGGGGTGTGGAGGGTGCAGGGGGGCTTGCCACCCTGCAAAAACATTGTAAAGACATGTTTGCAATGTCTTTTCCCTACCCTTTAGAATTTCAAGTTTCTGAAAATTCGATCTTCTGGGTTCGGTCATCTGAAGTTCGAGTTTTCAGCAATTCGGGATTCTAAAGGGGAACCTTTATATATATATATATATATATATATATATATATATATATATATATATATATAATGTTTTATATATCAGTATCTATCCTATCTACTATCTATATGTGTATATAATATTTTATATATCTATTTCTATCCATCTCTCTCTCTCTCTCTCTCTCTCTCTCTCTATATATATATATATATATATATATACATATACACACCCGTATATCAAAATTAATTTAAATATACACTCATACCCTAGATTTTTCATAAATATATAAATATAACTATAAATATAAATAATGTTTTTCAGAGAGGGTTCAACCTTAATGATACAACACAAATTTTAAGAGGTGACCACTAGTGCAAGAAATGAAGAATTGTGGATTTTGTAACTATTGTAAATGTGTGTATGTTTGGTAATTTGTTCAGTATTAGGTTTTTAGTTTATAAACTCCAGGATAAATTTAATTGTGAATCTAAAGGGGTAGTTTACATTGCCCGATGCACTGATTGCCCATGCTTTTATGTGGGCAAAACTGAACTAAACTGAGGGAGTGAATTTATGAGTACAAATATAGTATTAGGAAAGTTAATTTGAATAATGTGTTAGCTAAACATAATCATGAATTCCCAGGGCATCAGTTCAAATACATGGCTATTGATAGGGTTGTTCCCAAATCTAGAGGTGGACAATGAACATTGTACCTAGAAAAACGGAAAGTGATATAGCAGATTTTATTGGATGTATGCTCTTGGCCAGGTCTTAATGATGTGTGTTCGATCAATTGCCTTTTAAAATTAAAAGCATGGGCTAGATAATTAAATGCATTTTAGCTTAGCATCTATTTGGATTGATTTCAACTATAATAAATGTTTTATGCTTTTTATGTTTTTCTATCTTACATATTTTTATATTTTTTATGTCATGAAGGTTTATTTCTATTTAATCAGAAGTACAAATATATAAATATATATGTTTTTAGAGTTGTTTTTTTAATTTTATGTCTATGTTTTTATGGAAAATCTATGATATGAGTGTTTATTTAAAAAAAAAAAAATATATATATATATATATATATATATATATATATATATATATATATATATATATATATATTTATATATGTAAGTGTGTGTGTGTGTGTGTGTGTGTGTGTGTGTTTGTATAGTGTAAAAACATTTTACATTTTTAATATTTATATATTTATATTCTTTTACTATTAAAAGAAAGTTAATATTATATTTTCTTTAAGTAAGCATGGTATACATTTGTTATTATAAACTAAAACATCCAAAATAAAATATCCAATATAATATATTAAATAATTTCTGACTTCAGCTGACTTTTTATCGTTCAGTGCTTCTAAGCACTTCTGTTTTTTCTGTTTTTTATTTATATATATATATATATATATATATATATATATATATATATATATATATATAGTATTAACTCTCAACTTGTACCGATCAGAATGGTAATAAATTGATGTAAATTGATTTACATTTAAGAACATTGAAAATATTTACCATTTTACCAAAGCAGGAAAGGGAGGTGAATTTTGCCTGTTTTGAGCAAATAGGTCTTAATTCAAGGATATTTAACTGTGTTTCTTTTAATGAATGAAATATCTGAAGACGTTCGCTATTTAGGTGGATGAAAAGTGCTTTATTTGTATTTTTTGAACCTATTTGTTAATAAATCAGTTTTATTTTTACATTGTTGGTACTGTATTGGTTTCAGCACAGTAGGACCTTTTGAGGTTCATAGGTGTATTTTCTTCAGTGAGTACTGTCCACAGTGCTGTTGGCTGTGCAATGCCACCAGGCTGGTGTGTACTAAAAAATACAGCCTGCACTAGATTTTTCATTTTTTCATCAGTTATGAAAGTACATTTTGCACTGTCAGGCAACATGAAAATGCAGAAGGTAATATTTATCAGAAGCATTCACAAAACCTTTTGGGATAACAATTTGAAGGAACATAAAATGACTCACAGTGTATATCTAACAATGAGCAGAGCCACCACTACATCACACTTATACATTTAGCCTTCTCACATCTCCTTGCCACATCAGCACTGTCATGCATGTCTCAGAATAGCAGCATTTTAGCTAAAGCCATAGGAATAGAGAAGGGTGCAGGGGGCAGCAGAAATGCTTTTTTTCAAACATCACACACAATTATTATTGACATTATTTCAAATGACTTATCTGTCTGTCACTTTTTATCAATACTGACCATACTTGAGTTTCCCACATCAAGATATCCATACACCAAAATGAATGTCAGTATTTATTTTAAACCCCTCAATAAAATGATCTATGAATCAGTTTTGAACACTGCATTACCTGTACTGTTTCTTGAAGATCAATACATTTACACATTATGCCACAGAAATATATGTGTGACAGCTTGAGTTTCTTTATTCATTAATGACCAGAGTAACAATGCCAGTCTTAATTGTGCTACTGATGGTAATCCAAAAAATAAATTGTCAGTTTTCACCGTGGACATTCACTGTTATTGACTGCTGCTAGTCAACTGAGTGCAATACTAAACAATACACAAATGATAAAGGGAAACATAAATACATTTTGTGAAACAAGTACTTTAAATGTCCATTTCTGACATTTAATCAACTTTGATGTCTTGCAACAGAAACCTTTATTGTTTTGAGCCATTATGCCACAGTATTAAGAGCATTCATTAGAGAGTATTTCCCATAGTTGCCACAGACAAAGACACATACAGAGAATGGAAATGCATTTAGATGTACTGAAAATATGACCTCGTATCAAGTCACACTGAAGGTACAACAGAAACAAGTTATGAATGTTGTCCTTTTTTACTTGTCAGTAAATGCCTGGACAATTGTGATATTGCCAACATTTAGGATACCCATGTACTCACACAATATTAAACAAAGACTGCAAACACTAAGGGTCTATTCCTTTCTTTTTAATGGTGCCTCATTCTCTTATCTATGCTTTCTTAAGAGCAGTTATATCTCAGTTTTATTGCATATGTTATCTAATATCAACGCTTAATGTACTCCCTTGATTATGAAAAACATGTCTTAGTAAGGGACAGTAACTGTGGTCAATGAACTCAGCAATTGAATGTTAGAAATGTTGCTCTTCTAACTCAATCAATATAGTTTCAGACTTTTTGGAAACAATATTTTCCTTCCCACAGCCTCAGTAAGTATACATCAAAGAGAGGAGACTGTAAAATGCTGATTGCTCCTACAGGCAGACTAATCATAAGAGACCTGCAAGCTATTAGCAGTTAATACTTCTAATTGTTCATCCTTACATTGTAAGGGTATGTGCATGTAATTGTGTAGCTCCTTGTATCATGTTTACCTTCTCTATACTTTTATGCAGATTGTGGTTTTCAGTAATGCTAATGATTTAACACCTCCTTTGCATACTCACAATGCGCATGGGGCTGACTCTGTACTATATAAAGGTAACTGTGTAGCTACTGTAGTTGTTTCATAGTGGGAAGATAGTTTGTTTCCAGAGCACTCAATACTGCTATATAAACATAGCTTTTGCAGATCTATCTATTTCCTTCACAATGCATTACTGTCAATGTATGTTGCTATTTCTTACATAATGTTTTTATTGTATATTAAAGAGTGAATTGCACAATTTCCATAAAGTTGGTTTAGACTTTGATTTCCATTTTCTAGTAATTACTTTTTTGGCAGCCATCATAATTAGACGCAACAAGACTTTACTTTGTCTAGGACATTCCAAGTTTGTTTCATAGCTCAAAAAAATAATTTCCACAGTCACTGCAACCTGCCCACCCAGCATCTCTGACAGTCTTAAGGGAATCTTTAAAGTCTACCAACTCATTACATTCCCAGAAAATATGTTCTCAGTTACCTCTTTCTGCACCATCACACCTCCAACATTTGCTGTCTACCTGAGAAAAAATTCTTCAAAGTCTGCTTGGGGTATAACATACCTATGTAAGCACTTCCAGGCAAAGATCTGAAATCTTCTAGATTTTGTTGCGTATTTGGGAGACATACATATATATCCCCCATTGTTTGTTTGTGAATTGCTTATCTAATCTCTCTTCCCAGTCCTTCCTACCTCCTCTGATTGATTCTTATAGTTATCATACGATATTTTATATGGTCTACCAATTGTTCCTTTCTTTGTTTAAGTTTTCATTGGATTTTCAATTTGTAAAATAATCACAATATTTACATTCAGAGATTTATGAACATAATAAATGAAAAATATTCAATCTCACACACAAAAGAAAAAACAACTATTGACAGGAGTGTCCATTAACTATCAAGTCATTAAAGTTAGTATGCATTACATTAAATCTAAAATGCAATTATTTTGCTTGTCAATCAGATTTCAAAGTTTTGTCCATGCATTGTAGCAAGAGATAATCCTGGTTATTCTTGACTTAATTGTAATGATTTCCAGGTGGCAGAATTCAATTTCAATATTTATAAATTATTTGAAGGAGGGTGTAGATTCATTCTTCCAGTTCTGAGGTATGACCTTTCTCGCTATAAATATTATAGACCACAAAATGCAATATTTCATTTTTAACACATATAGGAATAGCAGTGTTAAAAAGGATTAGTGGTTTAGATAAAACAAACAATTTATCTCCAAAAAAGCCTGTAAGAAGAGATCAGTGTTATTCCAATAAGGTGTTAAGACAGTGCAGTCAAAAAACATGTGTTGCCAATCTGCTTTAAGTTCCTGTTTACATGTCCAACAAATTTGTTTCTACTTGAACATTAATTCAGTTTTATGTGGTGTAAATAAATATCTATGCAAACATTTCCAAGTAAAGAGATTCCATCTAAAAGATGAAATTGTATGTTTAGAAGATATTAGAATTATTTTTTTATCTTCTTCACTCAGCGGGCTGTTGTTAATTTGGGTAAAATAGTTCCAATAATTTTCATTGCAAATTTTTGCTTCTCTACTCACAACTCTATATAATTTAGATAAGATACCCTGTATCAATCTGTTTTGTTGCATTAAGAATATTAAATATTCAATTAGTTGTGGGATATGATTTCTTATCCTTGGTTGCATTAACTTAATTTTCCCTTCTACATGTTGTCTGCAGGATTGTACATCTAGCCACATGTCTTTATCTAAATTATATTTGTCCTTAATATAATCAACAGAATGTAGCTGTTTATCTTATTTAATTGAAACCAATATAGCAGATTTTTCTCTTTAAAGCGATAATTGTTTCTAATTCTGAGGTGGAGATGTTGTTTTGGGTATATGATATAGGAAATATAAATAAGATCCATGCTTTATATGCCAGGTTTCTAAATACAAAATATGTAAAGTATTCAATATAGCAGAAATTAAATATGATTCACTTGTTTGGTGACTTTTTTCCTATAAGGTAATCCTTTAATAACCAATGTAGACTATTATTTAGTAAGAGATAATTATTAGAATATCTATTATGTTTAGAGTTTGCAAAAAAAATTATTAAAAACTCTTTCCACTTAGCTAAGTGTTATTAATCCAAAGATATATTTTTTTATAATTGATTATAATGAATATAATTTGAGATCTAGTAACCCTATTGCCCTGCTGCCCAGTCTCTCAGATGATGGTTTAAAGCAATTCTTGGTTTATTGGGTTACTAGATAAATCTCAAAATGAAAGTGTTAAATTCTTTAATACAACTTTTTTGGGTGATAATGCTAGTGATTGTATAATATATACAATTTTTGGTAAGATAATTTTGATTATAGATAACTTCTTTTCCATTGTGAAGCAAATGTTATCCTATTTGTCTATTAGATTTTTTATATTGCTTATAGTGTTAGTATAATTCTAATTTATTATATCCCTAATGCTATCAGCTATAATTATTCCTAAATAATTCATTTTCCTCTCATTGACAATATATTTAATGAATTTAATTTTGATTCTATTCTTATTTGTATTTATAGGTATGATTTTTGTTTTGTCATTGTTAAATGTTAAACCAGATTTTTCTGAAATACATCCATTGCTAAGAAAACTGCATATGGAGAATTATCATTGTCATTTAATGTCAGTAGGATGTCATCCACAAACAGTTGAATTTTAGAATTTAAATTCCCATTTATGTTAATACCTTTTATATCTATATTTGATCTGAGAAAATTAGGAAATGGTTCCTTAATTAGGGTAGAAATGCAGAGGTCAAAGAAAACATCCTTGTTTGGTTCATTTCAAAATTTGTATAGAATTAGAAGTAAATGTACCTATTTTAACATATGCAAAACAATCATTATAAAGAAGATTAATAAGATGTGTGAAGTTACTTGAGAAATTATATCCTTCTAAAACCAGCCACAGATATTTCCAGTTTACCAAGTTAAAAGCACTATTAATATCAAGAGTCATCAATGTTAAATTCTCTTTTGTTTTATGCGCATAATCAATTATTGTGACTACTCTTTAAATATTGTCATAAGTATTTCTGTTTAAGATTAAGCCAGTTTAATCTTTGTCAATCATAGGGGGTAGAATATATTTTAATTTACTAGCATGCATTGTCATGAACAATTTATAATGTACATTTAAAAGTGAAATTGGCCTGTAGGAAGAACATTCAGCAGGTTCTTTGTCAGTTTTTAACACTGGAGAGAAAAGGTATATTTCCAGGAAGAGGAACTTTAACTAGGTCCTTGACTATAGAAAAAAACTTGTGTAGTATGTCTAAGGCTTCTTTGGGTAATGGCTTATAAAATTCAGTAATAATCCCATCATTACCTGCTGCTTTATTAGGTTTCAGTTTACAAATTTGAGTTTGAAGTTCAAACATTGAGATCGTTTGTCAATTAATTTCATTTGGCCATCAGATAGTTTAGCTTTTATATTTTTTAATAAATATTTTAATTATTTATTTTGGCTCTACTAATACATTATTTTGATTTTATTAAAATAATCTCTGAATTCCTTTAGAATACCTTCTATTTCTGTTACTTTTCTTTCTTCCTATGTGAGTAGACTTCTTTTATGTGATTGTACTTACTGAATGATTTAGGTTTGTGGCCAAATTGTGCATAGATGTTGGGTTAATAGAGAAGTTAGTCATCTAAAACTTCTCAAGGTTCATTTTAGTTTTATGGTTTAAGATTTCCAAGTATTTTTTGTTTAGCTTATTAATCTCTTCTGTATTATTTTTAGTCTGATTTTCTAATTTTAACTTATCAAGTTTTTCTTGTATTTCATATAATTCTTTGTTCCATTTTTTTCTATTTGATAACAAATTAGTGACTCTTGCAAAAACATATGCTTTCAGTGTATCCCATAAATACACTTCTGAAGTATCTTCTATATTATTAATTTCTATAAAGGAAAGGATTTCTTTGATAAAGAAGTCCTTAAAGGTTTTAATTTTAACTCATCAAGTTTTTCTTGCATTTCATGTAATACTTTGTCCCATTGTTGGATTACATTCCATGTCTGTGGGAATAATGAGTTTTGAATTATTTATTCTAGGTGTTGAGTATTTAGCCTGTCTTCTGTTAATAAGTGTGTTTCCTGTAAAAAAAATAACTTGAGAATTAAAGAGCTTCAAATATCTGTTAAAGCTACCCCTCTTGCATCTGTTATTTAAATCAATGACATTTATGGAAATACAGTTAATAAGTGCCATGTGTCCTACTGATCAAAAGTATGCATGTACTTCTCATAGATAATGACACCCTGTTAGTAAAGAGCTGCTTATCAATCATCATGTGAATATTAACATCTGAACATTTGCTTAGACATAAAATAGCTGCTATTGTGGACACTAGAAAAAAGCTAAAAAATCTTCTTCTTCTTTTGGCTTTTCCCGGTTAGGCGTCGCCACAGCGGATCACCTGTCCACTCTTGATTGTCAGTGGAGTTTTACAATGTTGAGTTGCAAGCCTGGTGTCCAACCTTCTACAGAAGGCACACACATGCACACACTCACACCTAGGGCCAATTTAGAGCTTTCAGTCCACCTACAGCATGTCTTTGGGATGTGGGAGGAAACCGGAGCACCCAGAGGAAACCCACGTGACCACAGGGAGGACATGCAGACTCCGCACAGAAGACACCCAATCCAAGGATCAAACCGGAGAACCTCTTGCTGTGAGGTGGTAACTCTAACAACTGCACCACCACGGCCACCTAAAAAAAGCTAAAAAAATATTATTATCATTAAACATTTGCTTTTAAAATCCCTTTTACCTCCCTAATGCAGTCTAACACTCCTTGCTTGAATTCAAAAGTAGAGAGAAGGATGCCCCAAAGAGCAAAGCTCCAACTAAAACCAGGCAAAATGAAGCACCAGGATCTACAATTAGAAATGAGAGTGCTAAACTTTAATAAATACACAAAGAAATTAACCACTGGACTTTCACACTAAACGCTGAGGAAATTCCATTTGAAACTAAAAACGTGGTGAGAAAGTTAAGCATTTTGTTTGAAAGTCCAGTGGTTAATTTCTTTGTGTCTTTATTAAAGTTTAGCACTCTCATTACTCATTGTGGCTCCTGTTCCTTGCTTAAATAGTCTAACCATCCAAGCAAATGCATCCAACCAATACTCTGACAAAAAATACAATCTACGCTACCACAATCGAATATAATGCAATTAACAGTAAAATAAAGATGAAACTGTATCCTTTAAAGCATTGTCAATATATAATAGTAGAACAATTATTTCACATCTTAACTTGTTATTTAACATATACATTCTCCAGTTTTATGTGTTCATTAAGGTATAAAAGTAAGGTATGCATGCATCTCTTCTTATTGTTCCTTATCAGTGCATAATTTTGAAATTCATCAACTAATAGTATAAAATATGAAAGACTGCTGCACAACAATTTAAAATGTTTTGTGGTGTGGCTCACCATAAGGCTGATGTACTTTCAGACCCTTCTATTCCTTCTTTGTAAGATTATATTAAAGTTAATGTATAGTTCTACAATGTTTAAACAATATTTCATTATTTGTTTATATTCAGTGTTTTAATAACTAAAAAGTGAGCAGTTACTACAAAATGACCGAATCAGTTTGGTCATAAATAAATAATACATTTTATTTTAAAGAAGAATCCTGGTTGTGGCTTCTAGTTGCTATTTTTTTTCTTGGTATATTCAGTGGTTTATTACTGTAAATTAAAGCCTCATACTTTATTTTTGTCAAGTATACAATTTATTGATTATTTGGCTTTATATATGAGACGTTTGAGTGTATTGATAACATATTCATATCATGTATGTCAAGTCTCTAATAATGAAGCTCTAAACATTTTATATATATATTTGTTTTATTATTCTTTGACAACTACTATCAAACTTCAAATGTTTGCTTTCAGATATATTTACTTATAAATGTATTCAAAGGTATTTCACAGTATGTGTAACATTATGATTGTTTCCCTTCTTCAATGGCAGTTCATATGTTTAACTATAGTTGCAGTGAAATTTGAGCTAATGCATATTTAAAAGGTTCTTCCTTTTATTCAAATTAACCTTCTTAACCTGCCTGTCAATCAGTGCCTCTGAACATGAACAGCTCTCTTCTCTTGTTTAGGTGGGAATTCCCACTGAACTCTAGCTGTTTACCAGAGAAAGCTTCATGTGATCTAAATGAAGTAAAAAAGCTCAAGCTATGGAGAGAGGCGCTTCATATGTAATTACCACAGAAGCACCTTACATAGGGACAACCCATGAGTCACAACAATTTCCATATCTTTCATAATGAACCTGAACATTTCATCTATGAATAGAGACTATCTCAAAACCATTTAAAACTTCACAATCTCTTCACTGTTAAACAACACCAAAACATACATATCCATAGCAAGTCCAATCACCCCGTCCCCAAACCAGAAAATCATAAATCATTCTATTAACTATAACAGTAACATATTATCTAAATCTATGCACTAGGAAGCCAGGCAGCTTTTAGGTTTTACTATTAGTTTTACTGAAACAGCTTTTCTAATGTTACTGTAGTTAATGGTTATATTGAGTTGCTACACACTTAGGTTACGATGTTTATCTGTCATTTCTTTTAGTATGCCATTTAGCAGTTTTAATTTAACAATGTTAATGTCTTTTCTTTTTATAACAAGAAAGTATGAAATGTCACTAATAGTGTGTGTTTCCCTTTAGCAGGTAACTGCAGTTTATATGAATTAAAGAACTTCAAATTTGACTGTGTATTATAACGCAGCTATTTTCCACTTCAGATATAAAGTATCAATACATTCTTGAGTAAGCGATTCTGCATGCAACCCTTCAGATCAAATACTAGTATAAATACTGTATACTTAATTTAAGGGAAACTAATAATATTTTGTCACGACTTATTAAAAATGATTCTTAATTATCTATAACTTAGACAAGCATAAGACAGAAAGAAAAAAATAAATTCAGTTACCTTACATTAGTAGACTGCTTATTGATTTTCTGATTCCTTTTTATGTTATAGTTGAGCATATCATTTCATGTTTTACTGATAAAGGTATGTAAAGAAGTAAAACTAAGCTTGTTTACATAAAAAAAATCATTGATATCTTGTTATTTTCTTATGGATAAAGAAAAGGGAAAAAGAAAGCTCTTTACTTTCCCGTTAATGTCTTCTTTTTCTCATTTGTCCTATTTCCATTGTCTCAATTTGTCTTTTTAAGGATATAATGCACCAGTCCATACCCTCTGTTGATGAAAACAATTTGTTAGTTAGTAGAGATGACAATGCAAGGTCAAGATCTTCAAAGAATTTCACCCCATTAGAAAGGAAAATCTTCAGCCTGGCCAGGAACAGTAAATGTATTTTTATCTGCTTTTTCTTAAGTTCTCTTATAAGGGTAAGGAATTGTTTCCTTTTATACATCACTGTTGCTGAATAGTCATTATCAAAATGAACAATATTTCATTCTGCTTTAAGTTGTAACTTAGCCCAGGCAGTTTTGAGTACCAGTTCTTTATCCTGAGATGAAAAAAATTTAACCACAATGGACCTCGAGGAAGTACTAGACTTTGATACAGGATTAGCCAGAGATCTGTGTGCTCTCTCTATACCAAAAGAGAGATCTTCAGGCAAATCAAAAGTTTTAGGGAGCCATGTAGACAAGAAATTAACCATACTGTTACCTTCTGTTCCTTCTGGTAGATCAAACATACGAATGTTGTTCCTACGGGATCTGTTTTCAAGGTCATCTATTTTGGCTAATAAAGAGTTGATCCATTTTAACAGGAATTCAATATTGTTTTTCCCTTCACTTAGTTTTTCTTCCATATCATTTATATAGTCTTCAACACTGGAAATCTGGTTTAACTGTAAATGCATAGCTTCATTAATTTGTTCCATTTGTTTGGAACAGTTTTTCTTAAAGTCATCTGTTTTGGTGTCCAATCTATCTATTTTCAAAGACAATTCTTGAATATTAGTCAGTAATGACTGAAGCTCTTTTTTTTGAGCAGAGTCTTGAGATCCTGCCTTTGTATAACTCATGGCACTGCAGGATACAGTAAAGAAATTTTCTCTCACAAATTTTGACAGGAATATAATTGAATTTTAAGAGATTTTTTGAATATAATCCTTTAGTACACCAAAATTTATTGTAGTTCACTTAACTGAGTTGTTTAGGATTATTTAGAAATAAAATTTCCTGTCAGAAATATATGTAGTAGGAGAGCAGAGGAAAAGTGCTGCTATCCTAGTCTCATCCTGTCTCCAATTATTCCTTTCTTAATGGCAACGTCTGTTCTAGATGCTACTTAAAACTCTACCAGTGCTGGTTTTCATTTATGATTTCTTTCCATTTGCCTATACTCTGATATCAATTCTTGATATGAAAGGCAATCTTTAGCCTGCAGTTCAAATAAGTTCTTGGCATCTTCCCATTCTATTATCTGTTCCCAGTACCTTGGTTCTTTTGCCAGTTTTCTCCAATATATTCCTGCCCCCTCTTGGCTACTGTCTGTATTCCTAATTGCAATCATCCCTATTGGAAGAATCTCCTTTCTCCATTTCTGTGTTGGCTCAATTCTTAGAAGACCTTCTGCTACTTTATGAATACAATATTCTGTATGATTATTATTGTTCTCCTCAAAGATCTGCATCCAAAATCTCACTCTCTCCCTGTTACTTGAGCTTTCCTTCTGTTTCACCATAATCTCTTTCCACTTTGAATTATAGATTTTTGCTTTTGCTATGTATAGGAGCCTTAACTGTGTTGCTCTGAAATATCCATTTAACTTGGGTAATCCCAATCTGCCCTGTTCTATTGGATAATAAGCTTATCCCACTTCACTCATGCCATCTCCCCCTTCCAGATATCCTTCAGCTCTTTATTAATTGATATCCACAGCTTCTCATCTGGTTGATAAAAATATGCCTGACCAGTGTATAAGACTAAAGGGACAAAAAACATTTGACTTCTTGTATCTTACTATCAATATCCATATAACAGATCTTCCATTTTCTCAGTGTTTGTATTATCTTTTGTTTAGTCTCTTCCCACATATCCTTAGCTGACATACTAGTGTTATTTTTAATCTATACTCCTAAATACTTCATTTTATCATATCCCCATAAATATGGATATTGCTGAACCGATTCATATGTGGGGACCTAATTTACCACTATTGCTTTTGTTTTTGCTTCATTGATTTTGTATCCTGAAAAGGTTTGAAACTGTCTCAAAATGTTCCATAGCACTGTAATGTCCCTTTCTGGTTTTGTCAGGTATAAAATAATGTCATCTGCAACTAGAACCAGCTTTTCTTGATTACTATACCAATTATATCCTTGGATTTCTGAGTCCCTTATTTTCTTTACCAGCAGTTCTAAATACAATTCAAATGACAAAGGGGAGAGAGGACACCCTTTCTTGGTTCCTCTGTTTCCTCTGCTCAAGCAGAGATTAGCAGAGAGGACCCCACCCATTTTAATTTTCACCTGTGATCCTTCATACAATGGATATAAAAATGTACACACCCTTGTTAAAAAGCCAAAGTTTTGTGATATAAAAAAATGAGACCACAATAAATCACTTCAAAACTTTTCCCACCTTTAATGTGACCTATAACCTGTACAATTCAATTGAAAAACAAACAAATCTGTTAGGAGAAAAAATATAACAAATAAAAAAGGACAATAGGCTGGTTGTATAAATGTGCACAGCCTTAAAGTAATGCTTTGTCGAAGCACCTTTTGATTTAATTACAGCATTCACTCTTCTTAGGTGGGAGTCTATCAGCATGGCACGTCTTGACTTGGCAATATTTGCCCACTCTTCCTTGCAAAAGTACTCCAAATCTATCAGATTGTGAGGGCATCTCTTGTGCACATCCCTCTTCAGGTCACCCTACAGATTTTCCATTGGATTTAGGTCTGGGCTCTGGCTGAGCCATTCCAAAACTTTAATTTTCTTCTGATGAAGCCATTCGTTTGTTGATTTAGATGCATGCTTGGAGTCATTGTCATGTTGAAACATGAAACTCCTCTTCATCTTCAGCTTTCTAGCAAACACCTGAAGGTTTTGGGCCAAAAGTGACTGGTATTTGGAACTGTTCATAATTCCCTCCACCTTGACTAAAACCCCAGTTCAAGCTGAAGAAAAGCAACCCCAAAGCATGATACTGCCACCACCATGCTTCACTGTGGGGATGGTGTACTTTTGGTGATGCAAAGTATTGTTTTTGCGCCAAACATACCTTTTGGAATTGTGGCCAAAAAGTTCAACCTTGGCATTTTCCCACATGCTTTTGGGAGACTTGATGTATTGTTTTGCAAATTTTAGCTGGGCCTGGAAGTTTTTCTGTGTAAAAAAAGGCTCCTGTCTTGCAACCCTACCCTATAGTCCAGACATATGGAGAATACAGGAGATTGTTGCCACATGTAGTACATAACCAGTACTTGCTAGAAATTCCTGCAGCTCCTTCATTGTGGCTGTAGGTCTCTTGGCAGCTTCTCTGACCAGTTTTCATCTTGTCTTTTCATCAGTTTTGGAGGGATGTCCAGTTCTTTGCAACATCACTTCTGTCCCATATTTTCTTCACTTTTTGGTGACTGTCTTCACTGTGTTCCATGGTATAGCCAATACTGTGGAAATTTTTTTGTACCCTTCATCTGACTGATACCTTTCAACAATTAGATCCCTTTGATGCTTTGTAAGCTGTCTGTGAACCATGGCTTTTGCTGTAGCAGGCAACAGAGGAAATGTCAGGAAAATCCTACTAAGACAGCTGAACTTTATTGGGGGTTAATCTCAGTCTCTTTAATTGATGGCAGGTGTGGACCCAAGAAGACTGAATGCTGCAATTAAATCAAAAAGTGCTTCAACAAAGCATTAGTTTAAGGGTGTGCATGCTTATGCAACAAGCTTATTGTACATTTTCTATTTTTTATATTTTTCCCCCTAACAGATTTGTTTGTTTTTCTATTGAATTGTACAAGTTATAAGTCACATTAAAGGTTGGAAAAGTTTTGAAATTATTTATTGTGGTCTCATTTTTTATATCACAAAAACCTGGCATTTTAATAGGGGTGTGTACACTTTTTATATCCAGTGATGTCATTTTAACAGGGGTGTGTACACTTTTTATATCCACTGTTTATCTTTCTAATCAACCTTATAATTTTATCGGGAAATACAAATGCTTCCATTGCTCTGCTCATAAAATCATAGCTTACTCTTTCAAATGCTTTCTCTGCATCAAGACCCACCAGCAACAGTGGTATTTTCTTACATTCTGCTTCACTCTGGATCATCACTGTTCTGTTTATGTTGTCAAATGTTTGCCTCCCCTCCACAAAATCACATTAATCCATATCTATCAATTTTGGTATCACTTTTGTTATTGTTTTAGCCATTATAGACACAAACAGTTTATAATCATGATTTAGTATTGAAATGGGCCTGTATTAAACTGGATGTGATGGATCTTTACTCTCTTTAGGTCATGCAGCTCTTACCACTTTTTTCCAGGATGTTGGTACTTCTCCTCCTCTTAAAACACTGTTAAATAAAACCTTCCAGATCTTCATCAGTTTTTTCCCCCCTAGCTTCTAAACTTCCACAGGAATACCATCTAATCCTGGGGACTTTCCTGTAGATTGATTATACATCACCATTTTTATCTCCTGTCCTCCTTTCCTAACCGTTAGTAATTGAGCATCAACTACCTCTAACCTTGGCATATTTAATTCTTCTGGAAACATTTCCATTTGTACCATTTCTTGATTTCCATATTTCTCTGTTTTATATAGACTTTCATAGAATTTCTGAAATATTTCTATACTTCTACAGCATGCCTATTTATCTTCCTTGTAATAGTCTCTATAAACTTGGTCATAGCCATTTGTACATTCTATTGTCTGAGTCATTGTGCTAAAAGTTTTTGTGCTCTGGAGTCATCATCAAAAAAAATGTTGCTTAACAGCAATATGCATATTATCAAGGTAGTCCCTTATTTTCTGTTTAGCATTCTGTAGTTGTAGTTCTTGTTCTGTGAGATTCCCCATATTTTGCAGTACTTTAATATTTGCCAGCACCTCCAAATAATTCTTGTTACTTCTTACCATATCTCCCTTTCTTTTATTTCCACCCTATTTTTAAATTCTATTTTAATTTTAACCCCACTCCCTAGCTATATTTTCAGAAGAAGTTTCTATCTTCTCTAATAACTCCTGAATAATTTCCACTACCCACTCCTTAAATTCCTTTCTTTTCAACAGATAGGTGGGAAAGTGCCAGCATCTTATTTTTATTTCATTACCCTATGTTTTTATTTTAGTTATTATAGGCTCATAATCTGAAATGATTATTGGGTATGTATCAAGAGCTTCAATTAAATTCACATGTTCCTGTGAAATGTAAATTCTGTCCTGCCTAGCCCAGTTTTTGTATCTTGGAGAAAATATGTAAATTAACTCCATATTCCTCACACTGAATTCAAATCTTCCATGCCAAATATTTTCATAAATTTCTTTAAAAATCTACCCGCCTTTGTTATATTTCTCTTTCTGGGCCCCCAAGACACATTTTCACTGTTGCAAATCAAATTCCAGTCTCCACCTATAAGTAATGTTCCTTGCTGAAAACTGATGATTTCTCCCAGAATTTTCTTTAGTTCTATTATAGCAGTTTTGGTGGAATATAAATTTATTTTATTTTATTTATTTATTTTACATTTGTTAACCGGGCTAGTCTAACTGAATATATTTCCATTTACAAAGAGATAGTAACTATCAAACTTATTGTATTCAGAATTAACAGTTGTACAATACTTATTTAGCATAATCAAACATCATAAGAAAGAGAAAAGGGTATTTAAAGACAACTATGTAAGTAGATTAGATTAGATTAGATTAGATTAGATATTTCTATAAACCCTCAGTAAAGTGAGTAATATAATCAGGAAGGAGAAGGATAGAGGAGGGGTAAGTGATAGAATAGTGAGGAAATAAAATAGAAGGTAGCAGAAGTCACAGAGATGAAGGGGTAGTGGGAATACATGGGTTCAGTCTGGGTTAAGGCAGGGACATAGCCAGTGTTTTGTAAGGTAGAGTCTAAGTTTTTGTTTGAAAAGGACAGGAGATAAAATAGAAGTCAGTTCAGTGGGCAGTAGGTTCCAGTGTTTACCAATGGAGTTAGAGAACAGGGAGTCACCTGCATGGTTATTGGATTTGGTAGCAGTAACTAGGAGTTTGTTAGAGGTGTTGTTTGGCAGATAAAGGGATATGTGGATAATGGGAAGTTGGGAAAGAAGCAACATGTTTTGTAATTCAAGCCAGTGAAGTTGTTGTAGGTTCAGGCAGTGGTGAGTTCTGAATTGATTACCAGTAACAAATCTTGCTATACTATTGTATGTAGTGGTCAATTTAGAAAGATTAGTTTTCTTCAGGTTAGTGTAAATTGGTGAGGCAGAGAGAAGAGTGGAAATGAGATGAGAGTGTGCCAAAGTAGCTTTGGCTGTTGGGGATAAGAATGTTTTAATTCTATAGAGGGAGCCCAGTTTTCTATGTACAGTTTTAATAGTGTTGTTTATGTGATAATCAAAGGTAAGATTGTTGTCAATCGTCACACTTAGCAGTTTGGTAGAAGAGTCAGGTGATATGAGAGTATTGTTAATAGAAGAGATAGAGAAGTCCAATGGGGGGGATCTGGTAGTGGGTTTGAAAAGGAGGAGTTTTGTTTTTTTGGCATTAAGAAGTAGGCAGCGTTTTAAGAACCATGCTTCAACAGAATGGAATACCTATTGAGTAATAGTTTGAAGCTCTGGGATGGTTTTTGCAGAGCAGATGAGTGTGGAGTCATCTGCATATTGTATGCATGTAGCTTGGGGAATAGCTACTTGTAAGTCATTTATGAATAGGGAGAAAAGAAGGGGTCCAATAATTGAGCCTTGTGGTACACCGAGTGAGATTGGGAGAAGAGAGGAGAGTTTATTCTCCCAGAGGACAGCTTGTTTCCTGTTGGAAAGATAGGAGGTGAACCACTGGATGGCATTCGTTTCAATAGCAAGTGATTCCAAGATTTTTAGGAGAAGAGGGTGATTGACCATGTCAAAAGCTTTTGATAGGTCGATGAAAAGTGCTGAAGATAGGGTATTATTATGTTTTGTTAATGAAGTCAGTGAAGGAAAGGAGAGCAGTAGTAGTACTATGAAAAGGTCTGAAACCATGTTGACAATGAGATAGTATGTTATGTTTAGTTAAGTGGTACATTAGTTGGTGGTGAATACATTTTTCCATGATTTTTGCTAGTGGAGACAGGAGGGCAATGGGTCTATAATTAGAATATTCTGTAGAGTTTCCTCGGGTATAATATGTGAGATTTTCCAGATATCAGGGATGTTTCCTTCTTTAATGGTTCTGTTTATAAGAATAGATATGGATAGGCTATTTCTGTGGCTGCTTTTGAAGAAATTCAGATGGAAGTTGGTCAGCTGATGGGGTACATGGCTTAAGCTTTTGAATACATTTTAGGATGAAGGTGGTAGAGATGGGCTGTATAATAAAGCTTGGTAAATTAGTAGAGGCAAGTTGAGGAACATTAGAGTTATCTGAAGAAAGGTGAGAGGCTAGTGAGTTGATAGCATCAGTGAAAAGGAGTTGAAAGTGTTGGCAGTTTCAAGGGAAGAAATTTTGTCTGATCCCAAGGGAGGGAGTGGAAGTTTGTCCAGGGTGAAGAAGTTTGTTCAATGTTGCCCAGAATTTGGGGGATTGTTATGATTAGATTGCTGGAGGTTACAATAGTAGTGTTTTATCAGAAAGAATAGCTTTTTGGTGATGTTTCTAGGTGTCTAAAGGTTTGATGATCTGAGGGTAGTTTACTTGTTCTCCATTTTAGCCAGAGTTTGTTTCTGAGTAATATTTTCTCTCTCTTTTTTTTAGATAGCCAGGGAGCTGGTTTTTTTTTTATTCTGATAGTTCGTTTTGGAGCATGGCTATCTAAGATTGTTAGAGTTTTAGTGGATTCCAGTCACAAGCATTTAGCTCAGTTAAAATGTTTATTACTTTATTGGTTCTAGTGGGGGTTTATATAGTGGGTAAAAAGCCATGGAGATATTATGGGAGGCTGGGTTGTTAGAATTAACTGAGAACGGTGGTTAGTTGAAGCCCATAAAAGAATACTTTTCTATGTTAGTGAGTTATTACCAGGTGGAAAGTAGGTACAGATAATGTAGATGGCTTTTTAGGGTTAAGTTGTAGCTTAGTTATGAGGAGTTCAGTGTTGGTGTTTTCAGGGGGTCATAGGGAATTGTGGATATATTAATCTGGTTTTAAAGAGAAAGGCTCCTCCTCCTTCCATTCAGTGTATTGGGGGGTCTAATCGTAGGATGTTGTAGCCTGGGGAATGATTGCAGTATCTTTAGTGTAGGTATTTAGGTGTCCTAAGAGTAAAGTGTTAGATTGGTCTGGGTAAAAGAGGGGAGGGGAGATATGTAGGATGGGAGGGATTTGGAAAATAATTATGAGGGAAGAGTTACAGAACAAAGAGAAACAGGCTTCAGAGCAGAGTTTAGGGGGTACAGAAAAAAAAAAAATGAAATAGAGGAAATAGAAGAGCTAATCACAATAACCTGAGAGGAAGGAAAAGAAGAGAGATAGATAGGAAGGGATTAGAGTTAGGCAGTGTAGGAGGAAAGGATCACAGAGCATAAAATAGGTCAAAACTACAATTAAATTAGAATCTTGAGGAGGAGGTTGAAGAAAAGAAAGTGAAGTAAGTTTAGAGATTAGTAGGTAGTAAGTACCCTCGTAGAGAGAGTAGAGAGATTTCACACTCGGGCAAATAGACAGAACAGAATTCAAATCAACTGCACTATTAATACCTTCACTCGGTTCCCAGAGAGGCTGAGTAGCCCCTATTAATTAAGCTAAACAAGGAGGCTATATGTTTCCCACTAATATCAATGAAAATATAAAATTACAAGTTGCTCTATGTAGTAAGGTGAATTAGCTACTCAAAGGGTATAGCAAAAAAATAAATTGCGTGTACTGTTGGACAAAAAAATAAATACATGCCAGTGTAATCCTCCTCCTTTGCCAGTAACCCGTTAGTACTACAAATCTGCCATTACTGTCTCTTTTCCTCTTCTATTACTATTGAAGCTTGTCTTGCAATTAACATAAATAGTCCTCTCTTCTTTGGCCCAGGTATTCTGCTGGACAACCATTCTGCAAACCTTTATTTTTCAAATTCACATGTTCAGTTCTTTCCAAGTATGTCTCCTGTATCATAACTATTTGCACTCTACATTTTTTAATATAGTTCACAACTCTTTTTAGAGGGGATTTATCTGTGAGACCATTAACATTTTAAAGATATTATAGAAATAATCATATTCTTCAGGGATTAATATTCCCACCTTTTATGTATAATAGGTTTTTGTTAAGTGTCTAGTTCCAGCTTTTGTGTTACATGCATGCGCTGTTTGGCAGGCTAATCTGTTATACAACTGTCTCTTGTCATCTCCATTTGAGCCTTTGTAATATCTTGCAGAATGTTTTGTTTTACTGAGAACCCTCAAATAAAATAGACACCCCCGATATCCACCTAAAATGTACTAACCTAATAATAACACACAAAAGTAAGTACATCTTCAAATATTGAAATTTTACCCCTTTAATAGGAACATAAGTTCCAAACTGACAGCCACAAACACACCGACTCAAGCTAAACAGAAAGAAAGCTTATCCATACTAAGATTCTAATAAGTGCTGCCTGGCTTTGCCTTATCTTTATAGCTCTCCCAGCTGGGAAAACACTTGAATGCTTTCAGAAAACATTTTCTCCAAGCCATTTCACTTTATCAGTTTGCCTGCTAGTGACATGAGGACCAGATACAGGACTATTTACTAAAAAGACCTTATAATATTCAATATTCTTTTTCATTTACTTGCTTTCTGTCAAAACATGTTACTATATAAAGCTGAAGGCCATAACACAGTCCTTCCCCTTTACAAGAATGAGAAAAAGCACATTCAATTTTCCTTTTGTCATGCTCTTTTAATCTGATCCCCCTTTTATGTTTTACATTTCAGTGTCTGCATTTCTTAAAAACTAAACAAGGAGAAACACAGAACAGGGGAGAAAGAAAGAAAAAAAGTAAACCAAAGCACCTATTTACATTAGTATCCCCATTACACTTAAAATAACTGAAAAACATCTTTACTTTATAACATGCAGAGAAAATCATGCACCACATAATTAATACTGTTACGAAATGTTTTGTTTTGCTTACAGTTATCTCTTTCCCTCCTCTTCCCCTCTCCTTAGTATTTTTCTGAACATAAATGACATAAATAGGGCATATGCTTTAGAATCCCCTACAAGTTTAACAACATTCAAACAAGTCCAATATTTCCAGATTTACTTGTTCTATCCTATTTCACAAATATAATTATTGCTTTGTAATCCATTTTTCAATTTCCAGGTTACTGATTTTAGTCTCAAAACATTAATGACATGAAATAGGGCATATGCTTTAGAGTCCACTACAAGTTTAACAAAGTCCAAGAAAGTCCAATATTTCTAGATTATTTTATTCTATTACTGTTCATTTCCATCTCCCAACCCTGTCTCTGCTTCATCTCCATTGTACTCTCAATTCTTGTAGTCAACTTATATGCCTTTTTTCCTCTCTCAATCATTTCTGTTGAAACACTGGGAAAGGTTTCACTGGCACTGTCTCTCTGTGGTCTTTATTGCCAGAAGAACAAGAAGCAAAATGTCCTTCTGTTTTACAACTCACTTTTTGTTGGACAAACTTTTGTATTTCTTCCTTAGCATGTACTTCATCAAAAAATGTTTTTGCCCCTCCAGGGAAAAATATTTTGAAGATAGCTGGGTACAGTAGTTTGAATCTCACACCTGCTTCTCGGCATTCCCTACGTAATGGAATAAATGTATTCCTCTTCTGCCTAGTGTACAATTAGAAGTCATTCTCCACATACACTCTGCTGTCTCCCACTTTTAGTACCTTGTCCCTCTACCACAGTTTTGTCAGAATCAACTCCTTCTTCTGGTAAGGTTTCATTTTTACTATTAAAGGTCTAGGTTGTTTTCTCAGAGCCAGGTTTGGAGCATGTGCACAATGTGTCCTTACAATTAACAATTTCTGCTGTTGAATACTAGTCTAGTTGCTTATTTGTACTTCATACAATTAATACAGTCTGTTCGGTGCTGCTTCCCTGGCACAGCAGAAAATCTCAGGTTTTCCCTATGTGCTCTGTCCTCTAATTCTATTATTTTTTTAAACATCTCTTCCTGTGCAGTTTCATATTCAGCTAGCCTTTCTTCATTTCAGCTTATGGGTTTTGCAGTTCTGTTACCTTCTGAATATCTGTTCAAAGCTTCTTCCATTTTTTCTAGCTTTTTATTGTTTGTGTTGATATACTCCATCAGTGTTTCATTTATTTTAACCAGGTCTGTGTGCAGTTGCTTTATACGCTAGGTTACTGGAAGTCATGTCTAGAAATTGTGCTGCTTCCTTTTGAATAACTGCAGTACTTTACACAGTCTGTGTTTTTTCTTCAACTTTTGTAGCTGATTTTCCTCCATGTCCTTTATATTTCTTTTTTCCTGGCAGTTAGGTAATGCACTTACTAGTCAGTTACTGTAATTTACCCAGAAATCTAGGTCCAATGGCTTTCTCTGCTAAGTTTCAGTTTTCAGACTAGGAGGGCCAGAATTAAGCTGTTACTCAATGTGCAGCCATCTTGGAAGTCCCTTTGCACATAGCTTTCTGAATTAGAGTTGCAAATATGTCTGATGCACACAGTGGATAGCGAATGATTGCTTGCTCATAAACTTGCATTTATCAATATGTATTGCAAAAGATAAGTTTTTGATTTCTTGTTCTTAATCGTGCAAATTATTGCTTATATAATTGTTGAGCCTCATTGTATTTCAGTTAGTATTGTGAGTAAAGCAGTGGAAGCATTAGGTACTTCAGTCTTGTTTATTGGTATAATTGTGCAAATGAGGGTATAACTGACTTGTTCCATGTTTTATGGACTGTGGTCAATTGAAATGCTTGATGCATAGTGTTGTACCTAAGTGTATATTGCAAAAATCTGATAAAGGAGATATTACTGACATAACTGTACACTTCAGACAAATGTTCTGCTTAACGGCATATACATATTTCCATACGAGAGTAATCAGTTACATAATATTTTTTTCTTTACAGGTGCCACAATTATCTTGTCATTACTGCAGGTAACAATTGTGTCCTTGGGGTTGTCCCTGTCTGATGCTATGAGAACACAGGCATTACCTGGTTAAGTAAACATTGCAGAGTTTGACAGCATCCGTTTCCCTATTTGTATGTGCATGGGATCTTAGGCTTTGACCTAGGTAGTAACTGTGTGTGCCATCCTTAGCCTCTTATCCAGAGCCATGGCACACTCTGCATGTCTTCATCTGCCAGCACCATCTGCAGCTGGTAGTTCTCCCTCAGATTCCCCAACTGCATTTGCTGCTGCTGGCCCTGCATACACTCCTTGAAACTGTGGTCCTACTCCCTGGTGTCCTTGCTGAATCTGTTTCCTGAGAATTATATTGTGTAACATGGCATAGACTGACTATTTTGGCAGAGGTTACTGAGTCACACTGCAGTACACCTCTTGATGTGTCTAGACACTGAAACCGTGATTTAAGCAATCCAAACGCACGTTCTATGATATTTCAAGTTTGAGAGTTGGCATTATTGTATCCTTGCTCATTTGGATAGTGTGGGTTTTTCATGGGTATCATGAGCTGACAAGTGCTTTAACTTGCATCCATTACAAGATGCCCTTGAGGAATATCACCTGTAGTAAACCTAGTGTACAGCTCACAGGTGTGCCATATGTCCCGGGTTACCTGCACAGACATTGTAGATTATCCCTTGGGCATTACAGACAACCTGACAATATACAGAGTGGAATCCACTTTCATTAAACTACCTAGGTGGGATTTTTGTTTCTACATGTGTGCAATCTATGGCCCACAGCACTTCAGGGAAGTGTGCTACTGCACAGAATTCTTGCATGGTTCTTGCTCTCTCCTGTGAGGTGCATGAGAAACAGATGTGATCCCTTGCATGTAGTAGCATTGCATTTAAAAACTAATGTAACATTCTTTTTTCAAACACCTTTATTGAATTATCACTTGTGGCATTGTCAAATTTACATTCATATAATAGTAATCAAACTATAGATAACATAACAAACATTATACTTCACATATATTGCTATACATCATATAACCTAAATAATAGTACATACATTATTCAGTTCCTGCCTTTTTTAAACAGAAAACATCTTTATTAAACTATCAATTTCTACATAGGCAATCATATATTTATATAAATGAAAACAAACTCCATTGACACAATCCTAGTCACAAGCATTTTACATCACAAACCATACTGACAAACATTATACATCACTTATAATCTACCCAATCTTTCTCATTCAAACATGAGATAGCTAATTTAAGTCCTGCTGCCTTTTAGACTTCATTCCTCCCTTGTATGTATTGTTCCCACAATTCCCATTTTATCCTATGTAGTTTGCTGCTATGGCTGATACCTGTGACACCTTTAATATATCCTCTTTGGGTTTCTGAAATGTACCAGTAGCTAGTATACGTAATGCTACACATACCTTTGGGATGGGTTTTCCACAATTTTTCCCTGGGACCTGAGGTAGGGGTGGCAAAGGTTGCATATTTCCTCCAGTGTTTCCCTGTCTACCCTGTATTTCACAGTTTAAATATGCAGTCTATGATAAGTCACGTGGGGTCTAAATACCTGTCATCTTCTTGCCTGAGACCTGGCAGCGGCAGTAGCACCCTGATTTAAAGCCCATTGCTTATATAGCACAATAATAGCAGCAGCACCCCCAAACATGCTTTTTTTCTAAGTGTAATTGTACCATTTTCTAAAGAGTTTTAGTGTACAGAGCAAAAGTCTACATTGAGTGTACAAGATTGCTTTATAGCTTCCTGAAGAGCTCCAACATATTGGATTGGTTAATTAGCATGTACTTTGGTTTGTTATGCTGTAATTAGCATATAATAATATTTCCCTTTGTTTGACATTGATGAAATGTCCAGGCTGGGCCCATCCACAGCCCCAACTCTTTAAGTATACTATCTTCTTGAAATTGCTAGGCGAAAACTTTTTTCACCTCAAAAATTCCATAATCACAGAAAAAGAAACAAAGTTACAATATGCAGCTAACATGAATTTGATTAAACTGATTCACCAAACCCCATTCTGAAGAAATTCTCATTCGTGTAGACTCAGGCATCCCATTGTGAATAGGTATTTAGAAATTTAAGATGCAACTGATACATTAAATTTACAAATTCATAATCTTAGCACAGTTTATAATAAAATATATCTCTTTTGTCCAAAAAATTGCAAAAATCAATCCCAAACTGCTTCAGAAATATAAAATTGTAGTTTTGAGAACCTCTAGTAGGCTTATGTGGTCCTTGAAATACGCATTATATTTGGTTTCTGTAAGGGGTGGGAAACAGCTTCATTTGAAGTTAGGGAAATCAGTGCATTCACCGAGCACATCTGAAAATTGATAACATTATATTAAAACTAATTGAATATACTTATCTAAAAAAGTTACATTTTCTACAAATACCAAATTGCTTCTACTGCCAATGATCATGTATTGCCAAGGGCAAAAATGTTACAGCCTAATTCAAATATGTATTTTATATAATTCCATAAGGGTGGAATACCATTTTTAGGTAAAGAATATGTCTGTGCTATTTGAGTATAATTATCTGTAATTATTCCTAACACCACCAAAAAGTGCTTGAGATATTACCTGTCATACATAGGTGTGCACACGGGATTTCACTGTTACTATATGTGATATGTGTGTGTGTGTGTGTGTGTGTGTGTGTGTGTGTGTGTGTGTGTGTGTGTGTGTGTGTGTGTATATATATATATATATATATATATATATATATATATATACACATACATGTGTGCGTGTGTGTTTATAGAAGTCAATGGTGTATCTTGATTACATTCTTTCCGTTTCTAAAAGTGTCTCTGAAAATGACATGAGTGGGAATTTCAAAATAGAGGACTGGCAAAATTTCATAAGACATTGTAAACCTAATACAAGCATTACACTCTTTAAGCAGCACTCGCCTGCATGCAATACATTTTCAGAGCAAAATATTACAATTCTGGTAATAAAGAAAAAAAAGTTACAATTTTTCTAACTATTGATTCATCATCACAGAAGTAGTACTTCTGCCACATTTGAGCTTGGCCTTTTCATTGCCAGACACTTGTTTTTCCTACATCAAAATGAATCCAGCCTATAATATCAACCATTTGCAAAAGTATGAGGTCATTTAGTACTTTGGAATTTGACTTTAAAATGACTGCTCTAGGTGTTTATTCAACTGCTATTGCTAGCAAATGACAGACAGTCCTGTGATTTTTTTAGGTAGAGTTGTCTCAGAACTTTCAAACTATAGTCTCAGAGTTCTTTCAGAGATATTTCCAAAATGACACTTTAGTAAAACAATTTGGAATAAATATGATTTGCATTTCATTCACCAGTGTACTTGTTATCTAATAAGTACACTTGGACTGGATCTCTTCCTCATAGCTAGTTCAACATGCTTCGAAGGATAATCAATATGCTTAATTACTCTCAATACTTGGATTCATGTTGAGTTGACAAAGGTAATTTCACAGAACAGAAACAAATTGAAAAACATTCACCAAAACTACCATTGGCAAATATTACAACATTTTTTTCCAGGAGGAAAACCTCCCTACACCTACCATGTGGGGGGATGTCCCCCACACCCTCGACTTAGCTATACCAATGCTGACATTATACGATAGTTGAGATAAAAGCAAACTCCTCTGTCAGGGAAAGTTATTTTGGCAAACAGCACTCTCCTTTTGTGTTCATTGAAACTATATTCATCCACATGACAGGTTCACCAATATTCTTAGATCCTGATAGGCACGCAGCATATTTCTGGACGTGTTGTTAAGGGAAATAAAATTAAAAATCTAGTGAAAAGGAAGGACCAGCAGGACTTAATTTCTCAGAATCATTTATAAATCAATCATGCATTTTGTTTGAGCTCTTTGAGTTTCCCTGGACAGAATAGCACATTCAAATATGATAATACATAAGTATAAGAGCTATACACGGGCGTGTGCATGTGTGTGTGTGTGTGTGTGTGTGTATGTGTGTGTGTGTGTGTGTGTGTACACACACACATGTGTGTATGTATATATATATATATATATATATATAAATATATATATATATATATATATATATATATATATATATATATATATATAACATATATATATATATATATATATATATATATATATATATATATATATATATATATATATATATATAGATAGATATAATGTGTGTGTGTGTGTGTGTGTGTGTGTGTGTGTGTGTGTGTGTGTGTGTGTGTATTAGTGACAAAGCAGCTGATGGCGTAAGAATACATTAAAAGCTATGTATAGATGCACAAATCAATTGATCTACTCTTACTGTATTTATTAGTAAATTATGTTGTTACCTGTAATAATTGCCTTACAACTAGCAAAACAGCAAAGACCAGGTATGCATAATAGATAACTTTTGTTTAAAGTATGTGTTCTGAGGGTAGAGTAAATGATGCAGTCTCTAAAGGAAACCCAATACATAATAAACTAAAAATAAAATGAATCAGATGGGAACTCATTTTCCTTTTGAAGAAATATCAAATAACACTCAAAGGTCCAGCTGTGAGCACTGACCACTAATGTTTTATTTAAGTTTATTTTTAAGCTCTATTATTTGTGTATCTGTGATGATGCCCCAGATATGGATGAAAATGCTTGCAACTAAATTTAAATAAAACATTAGTAGTTGGCTCCCACAATTGCATCTTTGGTGTGTCCTTTTGTCCTGTTTTAATTTGGTTCTTTTTTTACGCACTCGGGGTGTTATTTTGGACAATTGTGTTTTTCATTATAAAATAGCTTTTGAGAAAGAAAGAGAGAGAGAGAGAGAGAGAGAAGGACAGAAAGAAAGATAAACAGTTGCAACAAAAACTGCTTCTATAGAAATACATTTTGTCTCATCAAGAAACAAGAGTTTATAATAAAATCCACCACACAGAGAAAAATTGTTAAGAAGAAGCAATAACTGAGATTTTTTTTTATCAAGCTGCAAATGAGAGAGAAATGTGTAGGAGATAGCCACAGAGAAAGGGACCCAGAAGTGCTGGTCCGAGAAGGACTGTGCATGTGTAAAGCCTCCAAAAATGAAAGCTTTTTTTTCAAGCAAGTATATGATCTATTGCATACATAACTTTTAGAAATGCAAATTATTTGTTTTGATGGATTTGTCTAAGTGACCATGTCACATAATAGACATACAGACAATCTACCTGTTATAGATCCAGAAGCACTTAGCATCTAGTTAAATGGAGATTGACGTAAAACAATGAGAGTCTGCATGAATACCCAGTACTAGTTAATATGACCCATCTATTTCAAAATCATTACAACTTACACATGTGAGTAACCTGGTACCCTTTGAGAGTCAATGCCTATTTTAATATAATGAAAAAATATGCAATTAGGAATTATGGTTATCAAGATTTACTTTGAGTGATGGGCAAAGTAAAATAGACCTTACAGATCAAAAGGCAATGTTTATGGACATAGGTTATGCATCTAAGTTACTTGATGAAATGGCAGTGGATGCCCTATTCTTTATTGTGAGAGTATGGATATTACACATGGTGTATAGAAAGATTATAATTCGGCTGTGTGTGTAATGCATAATATAGGTAGTGCCAGTGTAAAAAATATCAAAGATAGTTGCAAAATGTTAATGGACAATAAAGCAATTTTAAAGCTGAAGGAAATAAGCAAACAATTGTGTATAAGAAAGAATTTGTTTGAAAGGGTTATCAGAAAAGGAAGAACCTATCTTGTGTATTTCCATTACACTTACTGCACATAAACCAAATAGTAGGTACACATGTGATACTTGTAGATACTGTAGATTCATAAATGAAAGACCATATATAGCTGTTAAGCAGTTTGAAAAAAGTATGATGCTTATGCATTGCTATGCATGTAGCAGTAGTGGGGTAATTCACATTGCAACATGCACTGGGTACAATGGTTTCTATGTTGAATAATTTATTTATTTAACATTTATTTACTGGGAAAAAATCTGACTTGGAATGAAACCAATTTTCAGTGGAGTCTGGGGAGAAATGCTCCAGATGTATGTCTTTGTAATGTGGGAGCACCAGGAGGAAACTCACACAAATGCAGGGAGGACATGCAGACTCCATGCAGAAGTCACTCCAGCTGAGAATTGAACTGAATAATCTCTTATTGTGAGGCAACAATGTAACCAGTGCACCACTGCGCCATCCAGCAGAATCTAGCATAAAACAAATTTTTTCAGAAACACTCTATATATCTGAACATTCATAATGTTGAATGTTTTTTACACAGGCAGAAGTGATTGAAACTCATTTGATTACTTCTGCCAGCATTAAGTCCATCCGAGAATATGAACAGTGGGAATCAGGGAATTTGCCTTTTCCCCACTGTAGATATATATAATTAGCAGGGGGGTTGGGGAGTGTAGGCAGACTTGTGTCCTGCAAAAAAATGTAAATGTCTTGTTTCTTTGATGTTTTGGCTTTTGATCTTTTGGGATTAATGTTTAGCCATTCAAGACTTATGTACTTCGATGTTTTGAAGTACATCCATATATTCATAAGTACATATATGTGTGTGCATGAATGTGCATGTGTATATCAGTATATGTTCTAAACAGAGCCCAGGAATCCAAATGTAATTAATCATGTATTAATTGGTCTATAAAACAGATAAAATGTTATTAGTTGCTGAAATAGTAAATGTCAATTTAGGTCCAAGATGTGGAGACAGTAATTCAAATCTATTATGTAAGAATTGATGTCACCACCCCGAGCTTACTGAGCAAATTATTATCAAAACTGTACTAAGGTTAAGATATTTAAGCAAAAACAAATATGCCAGATTCATAAACACTTATGCTAACTATTCACCCTTCTGAGTGCACTTAACGCAAGCATAACACAAACCTCCTTCCTCCTAATGTTAGTTTTCCTACTGATTTTCTTGCAGCTTTAAATATAGTACAGGGGATTTATAAAGGTTACCACAAAGTACAGTTACTTTAATCTTTCTGAGTGACTGGAAAGCACAAACAATGTGGTAGGGGGTAGGGATGTCCTTGAATACAGAATCTGTACACTTAGTGTAGCCATTAATTAATCTGAAGATAACATTTTAAATACTTGTATAAATATTTTTACAAATGCATTTTTAGAAATGTTTTACATGACAAAATTGAATGTGTGGTATTTTGAATAGTTTGTGCTTCATCTTGATTTTCTGTGTGTTTTATGTATTTAAATATGAATTTGATACATAGCATGTAATTTCTTTACAACATACAGAAACATACAAAATGCAATTATTCTTCGTTTTAAGAAGTTTCATTGTCAGTTAAGATATGAAAGTGCAGAACATGTTGAGTTTCATAAAACATTTGATTTTGGTTCAGTCTTAGTTCTAACTTCAGTTTTTTTTTTTTTGGGGTGGTTATACATTTTTTTATTTTTATTTTGGATTATAACGATGCATGCCCCATGGTTTTTGCAGTCATTTGCTTTTCTTTTTGGGTCTGCTACAAATGCTGACATGATAGTAGATCATGGCGCACTTGCTCACTGTCATTTGGTCTAAATGACATATGCCTTATTTCCCACTAGCCCAATCCTACATTATTACCTAGCCCTCCCACCAACTGACCATGCTGAGCTGTATAGCCCTACTAAAATCTTAACTCTAAACCTAAAACTCCCTAACCCTAAACTGAGTCCTCCCTCACTAACTCTAGCCATAACACTGCCCTCCCACTACCTAATCCTAAATTTCCATTTTTTTTCCTAAACCTAAAACTCTGCTCCTCTTCCTAAACTTAAAGTCCCTGATCACTCCTTAAACCCCCCTCCTGAAACCTAAAGTCCCCATTTGCTCCCTAAATCTAAAACTTCACTCTTGCTCCCTAACCTTAAACTCCACTCCCACTGTCTAAACCTAAAACTCCTATCACTCTATAATCCTAAACTTTACTCCATAACTTTAAACTCCATTCCATAACCCTACAGCTCCACTTTCTACTCCTTAAAACTAAATCTCCCCTCCTGATCACTGACTGAAATACTAAGCTGCATTTTCACCCCTCCATTTCCTCTCCATAGCTGTGGGACTTACCTTGCTCAAGTTCTTCTAAATGTTTGGGCAAGGTGCAGTAGGTCCACTTTCTCTGCACTGCTTAATTACCACATCCAAACTTGTAGTTTAGTTCAAGCATGAGCAGAAGCCCATGAGAGCTACACAATGCCAGGGCCCCTGGCTTTCAGACATTGGTCTTCAAGCTCCTGGGTCTCAGGACCTTTTAGTGGAATCTTTCTTTTTTATACTAGGAATTCTAGTCATGACTTGACTAGACTGACTTGTTATTCTGCAAGCTATAACTGCTTTTTTTTTTAATCATACAAAACACCTCTAACTGAAAATAAAAATCAACAAGTGTATTAGTTCTCCTTACAAAATTCCATCAGGCAGATTTTGCCCTATTTCCCCTTTTTTCTTATACACAAGTAAATGCTATGTTTTTTAACACCTTTATGGCATTATCACTTAAGACATAGGCAAACAAAAATTTATATAAAAAATGTTAATATGTTCACATTTATGCTACTATCATCAATCCAAAATTACATAAATCGATCAATTCCTCCCTTCCCTTAAAAACTCACTCCTCCTCCAAAATATTATTCTGCATGTATTGCTTCTGCAATTTCCATTCTTTCTATGTAATTTGCTCCTTCCTTTCTCTAAGGATTCCACTTCCTGTTATTTTATCAATGTTATGATATCCTTTATTTCAGATACAGATGGTTTAGACTTTGATTTCCATTTTCTAGTAATTGCTTTTTTGGGCAGCCACAAAAATTAAACTTAACAAGGCCTTACTATGTCTAGACAATTTAGATCCTGTATCCCAGCTCAAAAATCATTTCCTTCATTACACCCATTTGCTCATTCGATATTTCTGCCAGATTACTCAGTAAGGAGTTTTTAAAGTCTGCCAATTTATTATACTCACAAAATATATGTTCCCAGTCACCTGCTTCTTTCCCATCATACCGCCAACCTTTGCCATCTACCTGAGAAAAAATTCACTGGAGTCTACTTGGGGTATAAAAATAACTATGCAAACACTTCCAAACAAAAATCCTAAACCTTCTATACGTTATCATATATTTTGTAGCCATACATATGTTCTGCAATTGTTTCCTTATGAATTGTATGTACAATCTTTTTTATCAATCTTTTCTAACCTCCTCTGATTGATTCCTATAGTTATCATGCAATAAAATGCAGCTCTGCCCACAGGCACACATTGTTCTGGCTACATAGTTCAGTACAGATATACAAGTGCTACAGAATCCTGAAAGCCCAAAATCCTGAAGACCTGAAGACCAAAATCCTGAAAGTTCAAAATACTGAAAACTCAAAATCCTGAAAACACACAGGATACCAACACTTAGTATATTCAAGCACACGTACATACAGAAACATATTACCCTTCAACTATATACCCCACACCCCCTGCTACTTAAATATATCAACTCCAAGATTGCACTTCACTAAGTATACTTGGAGAACAGTAATATAGTTTGTGTTTTATTTGTTTCTGTATATATATATATATATATATATATATATATATATATATATATATATATATATATATATATATATATATATATATATATATATATATATATATATATATATATGGTTTACTATCATTATTTCGAAAGGCAAAACATTTGCCATTCAAAAAAACAAAAAGTTAAACCAAAACCAAACACTTTGAATGTACACAATGTCGCCCCAAATGATCAACACGTTTGAGTCGACATTGTCACCATAAATGTCATGTGATAGCCATATAGGAGCTGATGTAAGTCAACTCCTATACGACATATCACGTTTGCCCCCCTGCACTCCCCTGTGGGGGGCTGCTCCCCCACACCCCCTGCTACTAATATATTCCAACTCCGAGATCGCACTTCAGTGGGGATATGGATAAATTTCCAATCCCCGCTATACCGCGATCTACATACATATAGTTCGACTATCCAATACACTTTTCATTTTGTGCATGACATTCTGATTTTCGGCAGCATAACTGCCAAAAGAATGTCGTTCACACAAATGATAGTAAACCTATATATATATATATATATATATATATATATATATATATATATATATATATATATATATATATATATATATGTGTGTGTGTGTGTGTGTGTGTGTGTGTGTGTGTGTGTGTGTGTGTGTGTGTGTGTGTGTGTGTGTGTGTGTGTGTGTGTGTGTGTGTGTGTGTGTGTGTATATATATATATATATATATATATATATATATATATATATATATATATATATATATATAGAGAGAGAGAGAGAGAGAGTGATGCTACACAACCATATTATGTATATATGGTTGTCTATCATTTTATTAAAGGTATCTTTGACTGAAGGACAAATGGTCAAAATATATGACTGAAGTTACATTTGAATGAAAAGCCATTTCTATACTGTGCATATAGATAGACAGACAAATAGATAGATAGATAGATAGATAGATAGATAGATAGATAGATAGATAGATAGATAGATGTATGTATGGATGCCCATATATAGATAGATGTCCATGAGTATTTAATTCATTGTAAAGTGTATTCTGTTTCCTTAATAACAGTAGTTAGAAATGAGTTTTTCTTGCTTTTGTATTTCTCTTCACTCACTGTCTTTGCCTTTTCTTTCAGCTACATACATTTTTTTTTGCATTTTTCTCTCCATTTGTTTTACTATTATATGTGACAGCACAGCAACCTGCAACCAACCCACAGGCATGGCCTGCCAGTCCTCCATACGTGACAGCAACAGCAGCAGTAGCACCATCAGCTGAAGCACCCAGTACATCTGGGTCCCAGCCTGCTGCAGTTGCTTCCACACCTCCTGCTCTACCTGCACCAGTTACTACTGCATCAGAGGCTGGTACAGTGGTACCCAATGGTAGCAGTGAAAATGGAAGTGACACCTTGGTCACCTATCAGCAACTGACAGATATTGCGTGGGATATCATCAACATGGGGATGGATACCTATGCTAGCCAGATGGGGACCATTCTCTCGTGACTCGTTGAGTTGCGTATCTGCACAGCATTGATTCCACCTTTTGTGCCAGGACCCACAAGTAGCAACAGCACCCAAGGTGATGTCTCAGCTGGCAGAGACTGCACCTGTGAATACCCAGTCCAATCCCCCAACCAGATGTTCCTCTCCCATTTTGTGACCATGCCTACTTACTCTTAGACTTGTCTCCTTTTCCAGGTTACCTAACCCACCCCTCTTACCTTAACTTTCATAGGTTTATAGGTAATTACTAGAAAAATGACTTCAGTAATGCTTTTTAAGCCTAGCCATGCTTTTGCCCAGGTATCTGACAAATTTTGCTACCCTAGGGTTATTTTAAGGGCTATATGTAAGCTTGGACATGGGTGGCCAAGCATTTACTGGCTGCTTCTGTTTAATAGAGACAAAGGTGCCAGACAAAGGGGTGAATTTCTGATTCCCAGTCTACTGGTCCAAGTTACACTTGAACTGAGTTTGGGAAGAACTCTGCTGATGTGAAGCCTCTTCCAAAGAAGAGATAATCTCCAGGACACATACCCATACCTACAACATGACCTACTTATGTTGCAGATGAGGTATAGGTCACAGATTGGGTTATTTGCATGGTATTCATTTTGCAGGTGTGTAACAGGTCCATCTGTGCAGGATCAGAGGATTCTTTGTAGATCAGGCATAGATCATCTCTCAGCAGTCTGTAGGAAACAGAGTACAAGGATAGGGCTTTGAGGTAACCTGTATAGGTCATGTTGTTTATACTCTGTATTCATTTTTTGAGGAACCTCTGTGGATGCTGCAATTGTTAAATAAGCTTATTTGGGTACATACCAAAGGCGGCATTGTACTTAATTATTTGTCTAAGGAGGGCCATGTACAGTGGAACAGTGACACAACAGGACCCACATGCCATACCCTCACTTATAATTTGTGCAACATAGACTGATTTGCTCACTACCTTAGACATATGATGGTCAAAAGCCAGGTTACCGTCTATATGCATTCCCAAATCGCTGACCACTGAGTCTACTCTTAAGGGTGTATTATCAATGTGTTAGTGTCCAGGAGTTGACATCTTCTCAAAGGATACTATTTCCCATTTCTTGGCATTGAGTTTTAGACCATGGCTCTGGCATCAGTTATTATTCTGTGTCAGGCCTTCATGGAGGGTATTTTTCACTTTGGGGATTCTATAACTGCACATAGTTTGTAACTGTCTGCAAACCTGGCCAGCCAGAGGGCCATGATTTTGGCCTTGACTTCAGAGATTAGATGCATTCCTCTTACTTCCTTCCCCAAGGTTCCCTTTCCTGAAAAATAAATGGGCATTTGTCCCAGAAAAAAAGTTTATTCCTCCAACCCTACTTCCATCCTACTCATTCCTTATTTTCTCACCTTTTGTTCTATCCTTTTCTTCCTATACTCCCATTTCCACTTATTAATATGATTGATAAACACGCCTCACTCATTCACAAAAAGGGCTTATAAAACTTATCTTTCTGTGGTCATACATTGCATGATGGGTTACAGGGAACTTCATCGGTGCCCATCTATAACAAATGAGAAATGGCACTTCAGAACCCTCAGTGCCCATAAATAAATGAGAAATGGCACTTCAGAACCAGTGCTCATATATAACAAATGAGAAATGGCACTTCAGAACCCCAAGTGCTCATATATAACAACTGAGACATGACACTTCAGAACCCCAAGTGTTCATATATAACAAATGAGAAATGGCACTGCAGAACCAGTGCCCATATATAACAAATGAGAAATGACACTTAAGAATCCCCAGTGCTCATATATAACAAATGAGAAATGGCACTTCAGAACCCCAAGTGCTCATATATAACAAATGAGAAATGGCACTTCAGAACCAGTGCCCATATATAACAAATGAGAAATTACACTTAAGAATCCCCAGTGCCCATATATAACAAATGAGAAATGGCACTTCAGAACCCTCAGTGCCCATATATAACAAATGAGAAATGGCACTTCAGAACCCTCAGTGCCCATATATAACAAATGAGAAATGGCACTTCAGAACCCTCACTGCCCATATATAACAAATGAGAAATGGCACTTCAGAACCCTCAGTGCCCATATATAACAAATGAGAAATGACACTTCAGAACCCTCAGTGCCCATATATAACAAATGAGAAATGACACTTCAGAACCCTCAGTGCCCATATATAACAAATGAGAAATGGCACTTCAGAACCCCAAGTGCTCATGTATAACAAATGAGAAATGGCACTTAAGAACCCCAAGTGTTCATATATAACAAATGAGAAATGGCACTTCAGAACCCTCACTGCCCATATATAACAAATGAGAAATGGTACTTCAGAACCCTCACTGACCATATATAACAAATGAGAAATGATACTTTAGAACCCTCAGTGCCCATATATAACAAATGAGAAATGACAATTCAGAACCCTTAGTGCCCATATATAACAAATGAGAAATGGCACTTCAGAACCCTCAGTGCCCATATATAACAAATGAGAAATGGCACTTCAGAACCCTCACTGCCCATATATAACAAATGAGAAATGACAATTCAGAACCCTCAGTGCCCATATATAACAAATGAGAAATGACACTTCAGAACCCTCAGTGCCCATATATAACAAATGAGAAATGGCACTTTAGAATCCTCAGTGCCCATATATAACAAATGAGAAATGGCACTTAAGAACCCCCAGTGCTCATATATAACAAATGAGAAATGGCACTTAAGAACCCCCAGTGCTCATATATAACAAATGAGAAATGACAATTCAGAACCCTCAGTGCCCATATATAACAAATGAGAAATGACACTTCAGAACCCTCAGTGCCCATATATAACAAATGAGAAATGACAATTCAGAACCCTCAGTGCCCATATATAACAAATGAGAAATGGCACTTAAGAACCCCCAGTGCTCATATATAACAAATGAGAAATGGCACTTAAGAACCCCCAGTGCTCATATATAACAAATGAGAAATGACAATTCAGAACCCTCAGTGCCCATATATAACAAATGAGAAATGACAATTCAGAACCCTCAGTGCCCATATATAACAAATGAGAAATGACACTTCAGAACCCTCAGTGCCCATATATAACAAATGAGAAATGACAATTCAGAACCCTCAGTGCCCATATATAACAAATGAGAAATGGCACTTAAGAACCCCCAGTGCTCATATATAACAAATGAGAAATGGCACTTAAGAACCCCCAGTGCTCATATATAACAAATGTGAAATGGCAACGAACTGTTGAACTGGAACGGAACACAATAAAAGTCGGCCAAAAAGAGTTAGTGCTATTTATTATAAATTACACTTTCAGCTAGTGCGATGCCTAGCCTTCTTCAGACAAACAGTTAAAATATGATAAACCAATGCCTTTTATCTAATCAAGTTAGTGATGTCATCAATTAAGCAGTGTTGTTAGTAACCATAACAACATATTATCGCAACCTACTTTTATGTGACAAGTCATAACTCATTAACTTATAAAACAGGAAAAAATAAACAAAGCAATGTGCAGTCCTATCTCGTCTTGTATTTAAAAACACACTTTAATATGTGTACATATTAAGAACTAAATTATACAAATTTAATAACAACATACTCTACTTAAAATACTTAATGAAATTCATACTAAATAACTTAAATTCATAAAAATACTTATGAATTCCCTGGTTCTCCGTTGTGTAAATAGAAGGACTAAAAAATACCTAATTACACAAACGCTGCATTAACAAACCTTTAATTCCTGGTTAAGCTATTATGTACAAAAACTTTATATGTTTACATTGTGTTCAATTTTTATCTATTCAAAGTTAGAAGTTTTAACAGACTTTTAATGGAAATACTATCATTAATCCCTGGGGGCATATGAGCCCTAGTTCGCACTTGCCACTTCAGTTTGTCTATTTCGAGCAAAATCTGCCAAGGACCCCCTCGAAAATTCTCAATTCTCTGTTGTAAAACTGTGAACATAAAGGTGTGTACGGGAAATTCAGAGCAGTGCTTGGCTAAGGCATTGTTAAAATCTTTCTTCTTTATTGCATAACAATGCTCGTATATTCGCTGCCTAAAACGTCTCTCCATTTTCCCAATATAAAACACATTACATGAATCACAACAAGCAGCGTAAGTCACACCTTTAGATTCACAGTTAAATTTTCCTTTTTATTTTATATGTGTTATGGTTCAAAACCACCTGGTTGCCAACTAGAATATGTTTACATTGTGGACATGAACCACATTTGGACAGCCCATTAATTCCCCCATAAGGATTCCTGCTGTTAATGTTGCTCTCTAAATGGCTTTAAGATTTTGACCACGTCTGTATACTATTCTGGGGCTAGAACCAAGAATTCTAGAAAGGGAATCGTCATTTTTAATGAGGTCCCAATTTTTGTTTATTACCTCTCTAATAGACCAGAAATCTAAAGAGAATGTATACAAAAAGCTGGTTTGATAACTTACATTACCAGCTTTTTTGTTTAAATATTCATCAAATAGACTAACCGATCCATTAAGGACTGAATGAGAAGGTAAGCTTGATTGTCCTTTTAATAAAGGAATAAAATAGCCAACATTACGCTTGAAAACTACTTCTTTTTTTGTGTTGTAAACAAGTTGACTAGGATAGCCTCTTTTAATAAACATGTTACAAAGATGGTCACATTCAGTCTCAAAGTCTACTTCATCTGAAATCATATGAGCGGCCCTCACCATCTGGCCTTTGACCACCGCTTTCTTTTGTTGGTACGGGTGGTTACTAGTGAAATGAAGGAAACAGTTTGAATATGCCGGTTTCCTATATATAGAGCTTTTGTATCTACTATTAGACTTATCATTGACTAACCAAATGTCCAAATAGTTGATCGCAGTTACACCTATATTATAAGTAAACTTTAGGAAACTTGTGGTCCTGTTAATGTTGTCAATAAAAACTGGTATCATGGACAGTTCTCCATTCCAAATACAAAACATGTCTTCCTGGTATCTTGTATACCAGGTGACATTGTTTTGAAATAGTTGATCTTAAAACAACAAGTTGTTTTTCCAATAAGCCATGGTGGCATTGGCGAAACTAGCGCCACATGGAGAACCCATGGCCACACCAGTTTTCTGCAGGTAAAACATACCCTCGAACAACATAAAATTATTCTTCAAGACTCAGCACTTTTCTTAGATCTATCCAAAGCCTTTGACATGGTCAACCACCAAATACTCATTCACATTCTGCAATCCACATCAGTTGATACCCAATCTATTAATTGGTTTAAGTCCTACTTAAAAAACAGACATCAAGCAGTACTCTGGAACTCCACTCTATCCTCCCAGCTACCTGTCAACATTGGAGTCCCACAAGGGTCTATTCTAGGTCCTCTCCTATTTTCTTTATTTATCAATGACCTACACCATGTGGCTCCCCAAGCCACATGTATACAGTACGCAGACGATTCAACGCTTATCTGTTCAGCCACATCTGTATCACACCTTCACACCCTCACACAACACATATTTAACTCTGTAGAAGACTGGTTTTCCCAGCATTGTCTACTACTCAACCCTAAAAAAACTAAACTGCTCCTCTTTACACCTTCGAGCAAATCTCCCCTCATTGATTTTACTATAACATCAACAAATGGCACACCTATATCACAAGAGTCTACTACCAAACTACTAGGCATTACCATTGACAACAACCTTAACTTCGATGCCCATATTAACAACACACTAAAAACCATTAACAAAAAAATAGGCTCTCTTTACAGAATCAAACCTTTCCTCACTCCAGAATCTAGAACAACTATAGCCCACTCCCACCTTATCTCACCCCTTCTCTATGCCTCCCCCATTTTTACCAAATTATCAAAAAAAAATCTGTCAAAACTAGAAAACTCCTACCACAACATAGCCAGATTTGCCACAGGAAACCCTTACAGAACCCACCACTGTACTAATTTAAAACAACTAGGCTGGCTGGAATATCAACAGCAACTAAAAATTAACCAGCTTAGCATAGCACATCAAATTCTTTATCAACCTGACAAAACCCCTATACTATCAAGCCTGATTCACCCATACCACAACCTAAAGTCCCTGAGATCTGCACACAAACTTCTTATAAACACTGTCAAGTCAAACAACAAGGCCGGAGACTCTCTTTTCTCAAACACTGTTGGAAAATATTGGAAACTGCTTCCCTCTGAACTCTCATCTATTCCCTCAAAGTCTCTCTTTAAAAAGAAACTTAAGCTTTACCTCAAAACACAATGGTTGTGCCCCTGTACTAATCCTGACTAACTTTGCTTCTTGTCATCTGACTTACTTCACCCCTGACTAAGTTCACTTTCTTTTCATCTATTTTCTTTTATCCCTCTCTCTGTACATGTTTATTGTATACTTCTTGTTGTCATGTTCTACAATACTTTGTTCACTCCATCACTTTTGTACCACTTGTTTATTTGTTTTTTCAAAAATGTTTTTTTAGCCTATTATTATGTTATTATATTGCATGTAGTTCTTAATAGCTTTTACTTAGTGTCATTAAAATTTTATAAGCGGAGCTTATCTCCCTGGGCCTCTACTGAAAATGGACATATATCCAGCTAGACTAGCCCGGTCAACAAATGTAAAATAAAATAAATAAATAAAATTTCGAGTAAAGTCTCAATTATGTAAATGATGTTATCATTTGCTTTTTTACTGTGCAAAAATTCCCTTACCCATTGTGTGCCTAAATCCTGAGGGATCACTGTGTATAGATCTTTAACATCTATAGTTAGGAAATACACCTCAGGTTGATATTCTAAGGAACTAATGTTTGTAAGAACACTCCACGAGTCTTTACAGATCTGTGGTTTGGTTTCAATAAAAGGCTTTAACAAACTGTCAACATATTTGGCACAAGCGTATGTGATTGAGCCACGGCCATCAACTATTGGTCTAAAAGGGGGGGACTTTATGTCTTTGTGGATCTTCGGACACCCAAACAGTACTGGTGTTTTAGGAGCTATCATGTTTAAGTATTGGTAAAGGTCAATATCTATGGAACCTTCCACAAACAGGTCATCCAATGTTGACCTTACCTTCTTATAGGCTATGTTAACCTCATTGATTGTTACCTGAGTGTAATTGGGAGTGTTTAAATGTTCCATCAATTTCTCCACATATAAACAATGATCCATGAAGACTAAGCCACCCCCCTTATCAGGCTTCATGACTATTGAGTGACAATCTTTAAGTAATTGAATAAATCCACGTTCCGTCATAGACATATTGGACTGAGCTGTGTGTATTCGCTTCTCTTTGATGGCCCAAAAATCAATTTCACACATTTTCTCAAAGGTGTTTAAACCTGGGTGAAGTGGAGGATTGAACATGCTAGAAACCCTCAAAGTTTTCACCATACTAACCATAGGTCCCATTGATATTTGGAGATTAAGTTTACGAATAAACAATTTTAAGTCCATTATAGTTCTAATTATACCAAAGGACTTTGCAGGTACGAAGGAAAGCCCCTTGGATAAAAAGTCAACCATGTCCTGTTGGACATCTCAGGAAGTGTAGTTATATATGGTGAAGTCCCCTTCACTACTGAAATGAAGAGAAGGCATTTCTTCAGTTACTAAAATAGGAGCTACCTCCACCATTGTCTTCTCTTGTTCCTTACTTGTTGTTGGTTGTAACTGGGCTTCCTGTTGTTCTGTCCAGTATTGGTGCCAGCCCGAAAACCCTGTTGATTATGGACTTGTTCTCCATTTACAGTGTTAGGCTGCTCCCTTGCATTATTATGATTAGGCTTTTTATTACCTCGCTGATTGTTACTGTTAGAAAGCAGCCTCTCACTTCTCCTTAAAGTTGGACCTTGTACTTCCTCATCCACAAAACTATCATTATTTTGATTGTTGTTAGAGGCTGATGTTTCTTCATCATTATCAACATTTTCATTTTCAACGGGACCATCATTGGAAACTTTTTGAAAATGAAGAGGGGGCCTAGGGTATGCTTTTTTGTTGGCATAATCATTAATATCCCTATTTAGTTTCTTTTTCTTAGTAATAAGCAATTTATTCATTGTGGCTTCAATACTTGTGAATGTCCTGCAGTACTCGTATTTGTATCTTGAAAAGTCAGTGTGTGTTTTTATCACAACTATATATAACAAATGAGAAATGACAATTCAGAACCCTCAGTGCCCATATATAACAAATGAGAAATGGCACTTCAGAACCCTCAGTGCCCATATATAACAAATGAGAAATGACAATTCAGAACCCTCAGTGCCCATATATAACAAATGAGAAATGGCACTTAAGAACCCCCAGTGCTCATATATAACAAATGAGAAATGGCACTTCAGAACCCTCAGTGCCCATATATAACAAATGAGAAATGGCACTTCAGAACCCTCAGTGCCCATATATAACAAATGAGAAATGACAATTCAGAACCCTCAGTGCCCATATATAACAAATGAGAAATGGCACTTAAGAACCCCCAGTGCTCATATATAACAAATGAGAAATGGCACTTAAGAACCCCCAGTGCTCATATATAACAAATGAGAAATGGCACTTAAGAACCCCAAGTGTTCATATATAACAAATGAGAAATGGCACTTCAGAACCCTCACTGCCCATATATAACAAATGAGAAATGGCACTTTAGAATCCTCAGTGCCCATATATAACAAATGAGAAATGGCACTTAAGAACCCCCAGTGCCCATATATAACAAATGAGAAATGGCACTTCAGAACCAGTGCCCATATATAACAAATGAGAAATGGCACTTAAGAACCCCCAGTGCTCATATATAACAAATGAGAAATGGCACTTAAGAACCCCAAGTGTTCATATATAACAAATGAGAAATGGCACTTCAGAACCCTCACTGCCCATATATAACAAATGAGAAATGGCACTTTAGAATCCTCAATGCCCATATATAACAAATGAGAAATGACACTTCAGAACCCTCAGTGCCCATATATAACAAATAAGAAATAGCACTTCAGAATCCTCAGTGCCCATATATAACAAATGAGAAATGGCACTTCAGAAATAAAATCCAATCTATGTCACGTGCTGCAGATATCACCATCAGTTGCTCAAATGAGTTGAGTGTTGTTATGCAACAGTTGTCAAATATGAAATGGAGTAAAGCCTTTCAAGAGACTGCCACTGAAGAGAGTTCTGAGTTAATTTCTCTTGTGGCATGAAGATTCTTGGTCCAGTTCTTGCAAGGCATTCTTTTGATTTCTGCTTCCAATTAATTCTTGTGTAGCATTCTTCTAAGTGTTTCCTTGACCTCCTCAATGTGACAACTGTCTTATTTCATCTTGTCAAAGCTGTGTTTAACTGAATAGCATTGAACAAAGTAATGGGTTCATATCCCCTCTGGAATGGTATTTTGTTTTTCATTCCATGTAGATTATTGTGCAGGTACACTGATGAAATAAAACTATAATGATGGTAGGAGTGGTGTAAGTTGCCACATTATATTACCTTACTGTATCCCCACCATACTGTATGAGTTTCACATTTTCTATGTTTAGGCATTTCTGATGGATATTTCTGTGTGTGTCATTTACCATCTGTACTGTGTTCTGCACCTTCTCTGTTCACCAGTTCCTTTGCAGTCTTCTGTCATTTTTTGTTATTTGAGTCGCCCTACTACCATTACTATCCTTAACCTTGAGCAATCATAGCCTTACTGTGGTCCACAAAACTATTTTCTGTATATCTTTTGTCTTGAGCCACAATAATAATTCAACACCTTATTATTATCACCTGTGCACACATTTTTGCAATGACTACACTAGATACTTGTGCATGGTCAGTGTTTCCAACAACTGATCGTACTGTACTCTGGATGCAGGTTGGTCATTACACATTTCTGCAATGATTACACTAGATACTTGTGCTCATTACACATTTTTGCAATGATTACACTAGATACTTGTGCATGGTCAGTGTTTCCAACAACTGATCGTACTGTACTCTGGATGCAGGTTGGTCATTACACATTTTTGCAATGATTACACTAGATACTTGTGCATGGTCAGTGTTTACAACTACTTGTACTTTACTCTGGATGCAGGTTGCTCATTACACATTTTTGCAATGACTACACTAGATACTTGTGCATGGTCAGTGTTTCCAACAACTGATCGTACTGTACTCTGGATGCAGGTTGGTCATTACACATTTTTGCAATGATTACACTAGATACTTTTGCATGGTCAGTGTTTACAACAGGTTCAGGTGCCTAGGCAGCAAGACATTTCCCTGTGGTACATTTGACTGGGGACACATAGCTGAAGTGATTATCAGATGCAGAGAAATATGGCTGTTTGCAAATTCCCTGTGGGAAAAGAGAAGCACATACTGCCATGATCACAGGTTTAATAACCAAATGCATGGAGGCAGAAGACATAATGAGTGTTGTGCTCAGTGTACAGTACATACTTATGTAACTACATGTAGAAGTGTGCTACAACATGGAGGAAATCCTGCAAGCTACTGTAGTCACATTTATGCTCCAGTATGCATTTTAGGTAATGTTCCCTAGACACTGTAAAGGGGGAAGTGGTCCACACACACCAATTATAGAGGCACTGCTCATTGTGCATTGCAATTGTACTGCCACTGACATCCCCTCAAGCCAGCCTGCTGCTGATGCTTGCTATGTTGCCTGCTGTCTCATGTTCCCTTGGGGACCATGGACATTGTTTTCCCCCTGTGCATTTGGTTCTTGAAGTTGTGGGCATGGTAACACATTCTTCTCTTTTCCCACAGGGAATTTGCAAACAGCCATATTTCTCTGCAGCTGACTGTCACTTCAGCCATGTGTCCCCAGTCAAATGTACTACAGGGAAATGTCTCGCTACTTAGGTGCCTGAATCCTTTACAACAATTGCTCGTACTTTACTCTTGATGCAAGTTGGTCAGCACACATTTTTGCAATGATTACACTAGATACTTGTGCATGGTCAGTATTTACAACCACTGATTGTACTTTACTCTGGATGCAGGTTGGTCAGCACACATTTTTTTGTACTTTACTCTGGATGCAGGTTGGTCAGCACACATTTTTGCAATGACTACACTAGATACTTGTGCATGGTCAGTATTTACAACAACTGATTGTACTTTACTCTGGACGTGGGTTGGTCTAGCACAATCTTCTGGTAATCCCTACTGCAGCTGCAATGAGGATTTTGATTTGTCATTAATTTTTATTCCATATTTGTGAGGTTTAAATAGCTTGGTTTCTTTTTATGTTTTTTTTATTTTGAAATAGCATTAATTAGAAAATGGATGCTCTAGCCTGCTAATTTTATTGCTGCTAAAAATGTGAAGGTAGAGTCTAAATGAATGTTTATATTACTCGTCTGATTTACATAAATAATTTCTGATGTGATTATTTCTGATGAGATTATGATGATATCAGGACTAAAAAGGTTATGTATGCATGTATAAAAGCAAAATGTTCATTCTTATTACCTGTAATAGTATAAAACATTACAATTTTTTCAATAGGACTGAGCATGCTCTTGATTCTCTGCATTTGAACATAGTAAAATAACAGTCTAGTCTAAAGAAGTTTCATAGATAATTGTCCCAGTATAATTTCCTCAAAATTTCCTGAGAATATGTAAAACCATTTTTTGCGATAAAACCAATTATCTACAGGGAAAAATAGCTAGTAATAGTCAAATGTTTTGTGAACAGTATTTTGTAAATCCTCAATACTAGGGGGCACAATTGAATATAATACTGCAGCTTGATGACTTGCTAATTGAATCCTTGGACTCGGAAACATTCCCCATTTTGCTTCTATGCACAGGGTGTATGTGATTCAGTGACACACTAAGTGCAAGATGGGGAGGTATATATTAAAGGTAGTATAATGACATGGGAATGAAAAATTGCATTAAAATGAGTGGCTCCACATATGCAAATGAGGGAAAACAAAATGGCAGAGTAATATAGAAAAGCATAAAGAGCACAAAGTGATGCACGACCACCATTGTTAATGGCTGCAGTGAAATCCCACAGCACAGGCAGGGAAATAGTGGAAATATTATAAGGGTTGCCACAGCTTTAGTGATAGAATATATGCAACAGGCAATTATTGTCTGTGGTAGCCTTGGTGGCATGTGTAGGTACTTTCAGAGGCCCTGTGTCATCTGACCATTTATGGTTTTCGCAACACTGATAAAGTAAGCCAGTATGCCGCAGACAGAGACACCATTCAAGAGCTAGTAGACCTTTCCTGCAGGCTAATGGGAGTTGTAAATTACCTATACTAGTGGATACTAAAGTATATGTGGATTTTTTGTACTAGCTACAGGGACCTTTCACCAATCAACAGTGGACAGATTGGTACATCCCAGGCCTGCAACTCAAGGATACTCTACCAGTTTCTCTGTTCCATGCAGCAGCATGCAAGGAAGTATATGTGGTTTCTAAATACCACTGAGGAGAGAGAGAGAGAGAGAGAGAGAGAGAGAGAGAGAGAGAGAGAGAGAGAGAGAGAGAAAGAGAGCGAGAGAATACCATGTGGGATTTTTATGATATAGCTCACTTCACTCAGGTGCTGGAGGCCATAAATTGCATTCACATTGAAATAAGCATGTGTGTGTGTGTGTGTGTGTGTGTGTGTGTGTGTGTGTGTGTGTGTGTGTGTGTGTGTGTGTGTGTGTGTGTATGTGCACTATGGACTATTGTGCTGTGTATGTTGCAGAACTTTGGCTCAACCTAACAGATAGGTACAGGGCATGCATGAAAGCTGTGCAGGCATCCCATGCATGCTTCTGCCCACAAAAGTTGTTTCTTCCAGTAGTATCATGGGCAATAACACAAAACTGGCTAGAGTTACATGTGCTGCATGAACATAAGTGACACGCTAAAACAGACATGAAACTGGCATGAGGACTCAGGCTACCCATGCATATCACCACACTCAATGTTGCTGTGGAAGTGGTGATGTTATGTGACCTTGGCATTCCATGTCCGAGATGGCCATCCTCCAAAGAAGTAGAAATGGAGAAGCTACCTGATGCATACCTGGCACATGACATGGGATTATGTGAGGACTTACCATGCACCAGCAAGTGATCTATGCAGTCAGAAATTTCACACATATGATACATACACTCACATAAAGGGAAAGCAAACCACTCTTGGGTCATTCCTAGTGGAAACTGTAGGGGTATGTGTAGCTCAGTTCCTGGTCTAACACACCACCATTGGAATACAATAAGTCAGAATCCCCATGCAGAAATGCAAGAGAGTCCTCTGTCTCCATCAGTGGTGGATCAGCTGATGGACTGCCTTCCACAGGCCTTTCTACCTGTGCAAGGCAGGCAGTTTAATATTCTGCATCTTGAATTAAGTTGGTGGCACTATGTCTCACCTGTTTGCAGTTGCAGTTTTGACCACCAACTGTGTTAATATCTGCTGTAATATCCTTTGAATCATAGTCACAATAGGGCCAGTCAGCTGCCTCCTGCTGAAGCACCTATTTGCCATAGAGACAGAGGCCCTCCACCAAGGCTTCCTTCTCCATGTGGGTTAACTTGCTGTTCTGTGCTTTCTCATTTGCAGGCATGGTACTGTGTGGATAAAGAATACACTGTGTGAGTACGCCACAAACACATACAGTAGCCTATTGTACAAGCCAACACCCACAATGCCCAATCCAGCTACCCAAAACCCCTACCCAAAATTATCTCCCCCAAAAAATGCAGCTTACACAGACCTATATTCCATGCATAAAAAAACACAAGTTCAGTCCCAGCAAGGCAGCAAAAAATAAATCTTCTAAATGGAAATAAAAATAAAGTTTAATCACACAAGGTAAGTGCTTTCACGGTTGGTAACCGTTTCATCAGACAACAGCACATTAACACAATACATTTAAAAAAGCAGTAATAGCCAATGAAAAACGCTGCTTAATTCATGAGTAAAAAAATAATTACATTTAAAGTGCTAGTATCTAATAAACACTCTAAAGAATCCCTAGTACAAAAAATCCAAGTAGGAAGCATAATATACACAATCATAACTTTAAAAAATACTCATATGGTATTAGTGTTTAAGTGATCTCTGTTTTAAAAATGGTTTTAATGAAACCATGTCATTAATCCCGGGGTGGGTGTCAGCCTTGAAAAATAAAATCCATTTCTGTTTGCATGCTTCTGTCTTACATTTAGCTATTTATCAATTGACTGGAATCCCTTAATTTCCAGTGCAGGATTTGTACAGATGTTTTAGAGCTAATAAATAAAAGGTCATTGGACCAGATTGTTACTAGCCCAACTAGAGGAAGAAATATTTTTGATCTAGTACTGACAAATGTAGAAAATCATTCACAAATTAAATAGTAACTCCGTATCCGATTAAGTCAGACCACCTAATCCTGCCAAAATATCAGAATTCAAACATGGGGATTCATAAAGAATTCCAGCAGAAGCAGTAAAAGCTACAGCCAAAGGGACTGTTTCCACTATCATGGAAAATGCGATTCAGAAACATTAAGTGAAATGCAGAAAGATCACATTACTGGTGAATATGCATGTCTCTAAATTGCTCTTAATTATCACAAGTGCAAATCAACACCTTCATGCTGTGATCCTCTTAGGCAACCCGTGCATCAAATTGGCATAGGTACCCCCCATTCCCTCTCCCATAAATAGGCACATATTAAAACACACACACACACACACACACACACACACACACACACACACACACACACACACACACACACACACACACACACACACACATTGACACTTCCAAGATGTATCTTATTTTTGTCTCTGCCCTCATAAATCAAAGATCCATATAGTTGGCCAGTAATATTAGACATTAAAGTTTTATTCTTCTTATTGTTCATAAAGTGCATCATGATGCAAGACCTGGTGCTTTATTAACTTTTAAAAGTGTCCTATTAATGGTTTAAAAATTCTTCTTGGTGGCATCCAGTGTTCTTCCTAGCTTTGTCCTGAAGCTTTCCTGCACATGGACACCCCCCCATCCTTCTTAATTGCCCCTTGATTTTACAGACCATTCCTGATGTTGCCTCTTATACATGCCTTATTCCTCATAACACATCAACCATTGCAATCAATAAATAATGCCAGACATTAGAGATTCATACTTATAACTATTATTATTATTATTATTATTATTATTATGTAAAAATTTCACTGTAAAGTTTACTCCTCAGATAAGGTAGAAAGTTAGAGGTTCTGCCTGACAAGCTGCTTTTGTACCAAGGGTGCAGGGTTCAGAACTTGCCTTTCTATTTTAAATTTTTTTTCAAATACTTAAGGTAACATGTAAACAGCATACCTGGTGTCTAGTGGTAGCACAGAGGACTAACACTGGACTACAGAGCTGTTTGTAAGTGTCAAGGGTACAGAGCCTGACAGTTGTAATTGCCTTTATGGCTCAAGGTAAATAGCATCCCTGGTGTCTAGTTTTCTCCCCTCTCCATTTCTCATGCTACAAAACTTGTTCTACTAGCAATGTAAGTTGATTTGCTTATTAGTGCAGGGGTTGTGGAGGTATGACAGCCCTGTTCCCCGCCACACATTCTCAGATATTTATGCACACACACACACACACACACACACACACACACATACACACACACACACACACACACACACACACACACACACATAGCTGAGGCCACTTATCCCTCTATATACTTAATTGCATGCATGTCCCCAGTAACACTAATGTGTCACTTCACTCCCATCCTCTTACCTCTTACCGCTAACATGATTTCACCCATTGAAAGCAATCAGTGAGTGCTAGCTTTTGGCCGTGTTCATTAAGATATGTTAGCCAAGGTAACTTACACTGCCAAGCAGTTCTGTAAATTGCTTATCTGCATAAATGTCTTGTTGCAGGTATTTCCATGGGAAGAGCACAGGGATAATTAGCAAAGGCCACTCCCATTAGCATTTGCTGCAGTGACATACAACCATGGTTCTGCCCCTCTTCATGACACATCATTGTGTCAGGGTTGTCTTTGAATTGGAATGGGGGGAAATCGGCCTACCCCTCACTATAACCTTTCTGAATACAGCCTAAAGTCTTTGAGCACAAAACCCCCTCAATTTCTGTGATGAAGTCTTGTAATTGGTGTATAACAACAAGAAAAATCAAAGGCAACTCCCAGTAAAAAAACCGATAACCAAGAAAACAGCAGCTCTGGGAATAAAACAAATGGAGTTGACTGTGTCAAACCAAATCAGTCCAAATTAGTGTACGAAGCCAAGCATAGAAACGGATCCAAAACCAAGAAATATATCACATTAACGCCTTTATTCCAATAGTACGTTTTCGTCCTTCCACACAAAGCGACTTCATCAGATGTAACATCTACTAAGGCAGCCCACGAACTCAGGTTGGCATCTGAAGACAAAGAACACTACAAATCCTTCTTTAGTTCTGTTAGAAAATTAAGAAAAATATTCAACAATGTACAGAACTCATACTACATGGCAAAGTCTACACAGACACTAAAGGGGGTCCAAATGGAGAGCTAAGTCAGCAAGCAAGAGAGAGTAGTATTGCTGAAATTGAATTCAACCTCAAGTGTCGATGAATACCTTCACAAGGAGGATTATGTTTTTCACAAAATCTCACCAAGATGACACTGATATATAGACAGTACTTATATAGCATATATTATGAACAGAAGTAGGTTAGAAATTAAAAAAGATAGCTGGGTGCACAAGACATAGGATAAAAAAGTGCCCAATCCTGGTAGGCACATTGGTGCCAGGACTGGAAAAGGTGATAGTGTAGAATCCTTAAAATATGGAAACATTCCTACAATGGGGCTAGGCCTGGCCCCCTGTTGTAAAAGGAAGTAGTAGTCCACAAAATTCACAAAAACTGATAGGCCAAAGAAGAACCATAAAGACGATAAAGTGGACTATTGAGGATAAGAAAGAAATTATGTATTGTTACTATTATGCAAAAAGCCCAGAATTTCTAGACACAAGATATACAAAATGATTAAGAGAGAAATTAGAGGAAAGAAAAATACTTCCACAAGAAAAACTGTCAGAAGCTTCAAATAAAAAATTATATTGGTTAATGCAACAGATACAGATTTGTGAAATACAATATTGAGATCAAGAAACTTTGATCTGTTTGGAAAAAGAAGCATCTGAGGAAGTGTGAAAATATAAACAGCAAAACCTAGAGATTTTTGAAAAGTATAAAAAAGAAATATGTACATGGGAAAGAAAGAGAGATTTGATATGGTGCAATATTTATACAAAAGAGAAAGCCACATTAATCAATATAAAGAAGGCAGCCTCAAAGATATTCAAAGAGAAATACAGGCAAAGGCATCCAGATATGGAAAATTCCACAATAAAAAATAATATCACAAAGAGGGGATGTAAAAAAGTAGATTATTAAAGCAGACGTTAAAAAAATTGAAGTTGAAGTCATGGAGTGCCTGCAAAATGAAGGATTTGGTGTAGAATGTCTAACACAGGTTACATCACAGCATGATGGAACAAGTCACAGAGTCCCCAAAGTGAAGCAGGAAGATCAGGAGACATCTGAAGAAGAAATATGGACATGGGGAAAAAAAGAGATTTAATATGGTTAATACTTATGCAAAGGAGAAAACAAAACTAACCAATACAAAAAGAGCAGGACCAAAGATATTTGAAGAAAAATACAGGCAAAGGACTCCAGACATGGAAACCTTTACAATAAAGAAAATAAGAAGACAAAGAGGAAAGGTAGAAAAGGAGATTGGTAATGGTGAAGTTAAAGAAATAGAAAAGAGGTTATGGAGTACCTGCAATGTGAAAGATTCAGTGTAGAAAATCTAATTCAGAAAGCACCACAACAGGATAGAGCAATAGATATCCAAATTAAGAGGAAACCAGTGGAACAGGAAGCAATTGATCAGGTGTCATATGAAGATATTTTGGAGCACTCCACAGGAAACCAGTATAAGCATTCACTTGAGCTGGGCAGCAAGGGAAGGAACAGGAAACTGGAAACTCTGATGCACTCAATGTGCAAATCATATGACAGAACAACAGATGGCACAGGATAAAATTGAAGAGAATGTGCCACAGGAAGATGATATAGAACTTTCTATAGAATATCCACAGGAAGTGGAAAACAAAAACTGTGCCCTCAGTTTAGAAGAAAATGAGCTAAGAGAAGAGTTGCTTGATTTAGTAGAGATAGATGGACATATTAAAATCAATGAAAGAAACAGACTACAGAAGATCAATAAAACCCAAAAAGTCAGAAGTTTGATAAAACAAATGAATAGAGTAATTAGGACTGTCCATAGAGATCCATATGATGTAACAGAAGTAAACAGGATATATTATTATGCAACTAAATAAATAACTGACAAAGTTCTATCACAAAAACACAGGGTAGTAAGGGAAAGGAAGGGGATACATTGAATGTATTGAATAGAGAAAAACTATAAAGCAATTAAGACAAGAAGTGTCGCTGTTAGAATAATATAGAAGAGGGAACAGATGAACAAAAATACTAAGAAAAATAGATATAATAAAAAGGAAATAGATCAAAAATAATACTAAGAAAGACAGATGTAATAAAAACAATGCACAGTATTAGAACAGACCAGGATCTATCATGCGCTATCGCAAATATCAAACTAAAAATCTCGGAACAGGTGGAAAAACTTAGAAGATATGCAAATAAGTATAAAGGAAAAGTACAAAATAAGCAATTTATTGCCAAAAAAGTTTTACAGAGAAGTGGGAAACAAGGTAAAAGGAATTGAAAGCCCAACAAAAAAATAGATGCATTTTGGAGAAGTAATTATGAAGATCCTGTGGAACATAACAAAAATGCTAAATGAATAGAATATAGCAAAGATGCTAAATGGATAGAAGAAGTAAAAGAAAGAATAAGAAGTTTAAAGGTACAGGATATAAAATGAGATGAAGTAGCAGCCAGAGAGATTGAAAAAAAGTTAAGAAAAGCCTGTAATTGGAAAACCCCAGGCCCAGATGCAGTAACTAACTTTTGATTAAAAGTATGAACATCTTTGCATGAAGATTTAGCTATGAATAAAACTATTTATATGAGCACCCTGAACAGACATCAGCCTGGCTAACAGCAGGAAAAACAATGCCCTACTTAAGAGTGAACCTACAAGCTACCCTAAAAACTATAGACCAATAACTTGCCTTCCAACGACGTATAAACTATACACTGGGACTGATGTCAACAGAGTTTATAGTCATTTAGAAGAAAACTCAATTATGGCAGTTGAACAAAAGGACAATAAAAGAAAGTCATATGGAATAATGGATCATTTGTTGTTAAATAAAGTCATACTGGAGAACTGTAAAAAGAGTAAGAATCTAAGTATGGCATGAATTGACTATAAAAAAGCATTTGATAGTATCCCACATTCATAGATAAAAGGGGTCTATATTGTATTGTCGCAAGCTGACAATATCGATCTGATATTGTCGGCACAACAATATCGAAAGTGAAGAATATCGGCCAGGTAAATGGAAATCTCCGTAGGGGGGGATTTCTGTTTACCTCAATGTAGTGCGGTCTCAGAGTTGGTATATTTAAGTAGCAGGGGGTGTGGGGGGTGCAGGGGGGCTTGGCCCCTGCCTACACCCTTTAATTTTTTGTTGGTTCTTTTTAGTTTTGTTAAACTTGTTCGATATTTTACTGCATCGGTCAATTGTGTTCGACATTTATTGCTTTGATGCTGTAAAAGTTCGACGAGGTAATATAAACACGATAAAAGAGTGCTTAAAAATGTAAAGATACATCCTGGTCTAATCGACTACATTACAGTGACCATGAAACATTGGCAGACAACTTTGCAATTAAGCCATGATAAAAGACAAATAATTATTATTCCAGGGATAAAAATTTAAAGGGGGATATTCCAGGGTGACTCTCTGTCACTGCTGTTATTCTGGCTTGCCCTTAATCCATTAAACCGTCGACTTAACAGCTTAAGCCATGGCTATAATTTGGATCCTAGAAAACAACAAAGTGTAAAGACTTCTCATCTTCTCTTTGTCGATGATTTAAAACAGACGAGGAACTGAAAGCAGAACTACAAGTTGTCAGAACTTTTTCAGATGATATAAGAATGTCATTCGGTCTTGATAAATGGGCAAAAGCAACATTTAAAGCAGGAAAACCGCAGCACCAAGAAAACATAAGTTTGGGGCAAGAATGTGATATATACTCAATCCCAATCTACCCAATCCCTTCTCAAAGCCACACATCACCAAGTTTCAACCTACATCCCAGCTACTATGTCCTATATACCTCACTCCCACTCCCACTCATACAATACTCCTTTACTGCTACTTTCCCTACTCATATGCCTCTCCATAACCTCCATTATTACCTCATATCTCCACTCACCCATCATGCATAATTACCCCAAATCCCCCACCCTACCCCTTACCACCTCTCACCCCCACAAACCCTCAGTCACATCCTCATCCAGTTACAGCCAAATCATCTTTTAAATCACCTTCTCAATCCACTATGCCTCACAATCCAAAAAACAGCCATGCCTCCAATTCCACACCCTAATGATGTTATACCTCAGAACAATTACCAACATAGCAGCCCAACTACTACTAGGAGAAAATATTCACCCCAACCCCAGCCCAACAACAGTTATTAGCAACAGACTAAACTCCCAACTACCACTTAAGCATAAAAGCACTGACCTACTAATACTCAATTTAAACATTCTCATTATAGAGCTGCACCATTGCCCTATACAACCCTGACATAATACTCATAACTGAGACATGCCTTAAGCCACATATCAAGGACAACTCCATAACCCCTCCCAGATATAACATGCAAATAGTAGACAGACTCCAAAAAAAAGGTGGGGGTATTGCCCTAGTTTACAAGACCAACTTAAAACTCCAACTACTCCAAAAGGAACTCCCTAACTCCAAAAACACTGAAATCATATGTACCAAACTCCTCTTAAACCAGCACAAGCACCTAAACATACTCAGGATCTAGTTACCCCTAGGGGACAACCTAACCACATTAGAGTCAATACCCCACTGGGTTTTCCACTCCCTCCTCCAAGAAACCACACTGGAACTCTATCCACTCCAACACCCACCAATTACATAAACCTATATACTTTTACCCAACTCATTCAATCACTGACACGCATTGACAAGTCCACAAAAAGGGAATCCATACTAGACTAGATCCTCACAAATCGGCCCAACACTGCCCATCAATGTGAAACACTGCCTAACTCTCTATAGATTCATAGATTCATACTAGGTGAACTGCCCTTGCAAGCCATTTTAAGCCTAGCCAGTTATCCCTTGTGAAACTCAAACCCTGCACCTTGTGTTTGTAAGGCAAACACCTTAACCATTAGACCACCCTCCCAACCCATAAGTGACCACAATCCCACTTTCATCTTCAGGCACAAACTTAAATCAGTTAAATCTCCCTCCCTACTACAAACCCGTGCCGGCAAAAACTTCCCCACACACCACTTCTTAGAGACCCTAGAATCCTGAAACTGGTCTCCCATCAAAATCATCTCACTAGGCAATGCAGTAGAATACTTCAACTCCACATTTCTAGACATCCTCAACCATCTAGCCCCAATAAAAACAATTAGAATACAAAGCAACCCTGACCCATGGCTACAAAGCACCTCAAGGGCTTTACTAAAAGAGAGGGATAAGGCTTGGAAAACCTGGCACCAACACAAAAGACTCACAACTATGCAAGCCTACCTTGAACTTAGAAATAAAGCTATGATACAAGTTAAGACTGACAAGTTAAATACTATACTTCCCTACAAAGAAAAAATAGTAACAACCCTCAAAAATTCTGGGTCGCAGGGAACAACATCCTCCAACCCGGTAAAGCAACCACTCCCCCACCTAATATAGATGGTTCAAACATACACATAGCCTCCAGTTTCAATAACTACTTTACTTCTTCTATACTTAAACTCATAAACAATACAAACCCCAACAACCTACCCCAACCTCCTGAACCCCAGACTAACTCTGCCCCCTTCTAACTCAAACCAGTACCAATATCTACCATACAAAAATTCTTAACAAAACTTAAACCAACCACCCTCGCTGCTGACAATCTTCCTGCCGAATACCTCCAAGTAGCATCTAGGGCTGTAGTCTACCCCATCACACAGCTAATAAATAGATCTATTATTGAACATGATGTTCCAACCTTGTGGAAAACCTCTTTTGTTATCCTCCTCCACAAGGGTGGTCCCTCCACTGATCTCTCCAACTACTGACCCATCGCAATCCTCTCACCTCTATCCAAAATCCTAAAAAGATGCATTCACCTTTAACTCCTCACCCACCTTCTTTCTAACAACCTTCTATCCAGCTCACAACATGACTTCTGCCCATCCCACAGCACCATCACAGCCCTAATTAACTTCACCAACATCATAAACACATACAAGAACCAAGGTAATCTTGTCTCTGCCACCTTTCTAGACATAGCCAAACCTTTCAATACAGTTTTCCACACTAAACCCCGAACGTGCCTCTCAGATCTCAGTATTGACAGCCCCATCCTGTACTGGTTTAAAAACTGTCTAGACAACCGCCATCAATCTGTCAAATGACAAACTCCCTGTCCCCCCACTCCCAGTCACAATCTGCATACCCCAAGGCTCCATCCTCAGCCCCCTCCTGTTCAACGTCTTTACAAATCAACTCCACTCTGCAACTACAAATGCAACTACAAATGCCAAAATGCTCCAATATGCTGACAATACAGCTCTGATCAGCTCTGCATCCAACATTCAAATCTCCAACATAAAACCCAACAATCCTTCACTGAAATAGAAAATTGGCTAAACAAATCCCAATTAATATTAAACCCCCAAAAAATACAGCTTATGTTGTTCCACCCTACAAAAATCCATGATACTACCTTCTCCATATCCTCAGCTAACAAGACCCTCATCTCCCCGGTCCTAGAACCTAAGTTACTAGGATTTACCATTGACCAACAACTAAAATACAACAAACATATATGCCTCACTGTCTCTAAAGTTCACAAGCAGCTAGGGACCCTCTTATCGCTGTAAACAGTACCTAACTTCCAAAGCTAGAAAACCATAGCCAGAACCCATCTGCTAGCAACACTACTGTATGCATGGCCAGTATAAAAAAACATAAATAAAACTGACCTTAATAAACTCTTCACATGCTATAACAAAATCACCAGATTTGCTACCAACACCAGATCATGCTTCCACCACTGCCAGTCCCTAAATACTCTGCACTGGTTAGAATTCCCAAACCTTCTATGATACCACCAACTCAACCTGGCACACCAGATCTTATATCATCCTGAAAAAAAACCTGCCCTGACCAGCCTCCTAAACTTCCACAATTCAAATAAACTGTTACAACTCAGAAACAAAGATCTAATAGAAAATAAAAACAGCTCTGGCAAATCTCTCTTGACTCATGAAGTTGCAAAAATATGGAATACCTTGCCTCCTGATCTCAGACTACAAAAATGTACATCCACCTTCAAAATGCAACTAAAATCCTGTCTATACACTAACCATTTATGTTTCTGCAATGGACATCTCTGAACTGCCATCCTGCTAAAAGAAGGTGTTCCCTATGCTTTAGTCAAACACATGATACTGTATTGCACTCTTTCTTTTTCTCTGTGCATACTGTAAATTTTGTTTGCATTGGTGTCAAGCAGAAATGGAAATCAAACCAGAAGAAGATAAAAATCAAGCAGCAACTGAATGTGTCAAAACGTAAAAGAAAGAATATAAGGTGAAGGAACAGATGAGAAGGCAAGAAATGTGGAAAATGCATAAATATAGTTGCAAGTATAAAAAACTTGTGGAACAGCCTCATTTTGATCAGGAATAAATGCAGGAATGGTTAAGGAGACTGTTAATTTAACAATTTAGCAATTAAATAATGTAATTCATAATTACTGCTGGACAGGGGCATCGGGTGCTGATTTGTCAATGCATGGGCTAAACTCTTGGCTAGGCTTATAAGGGTCTCAGGGCCAATAGCCTAGTAACTTCCTATGATCCTATGATTACTTAGCCACACTAATCCAGTATAGAGGTAGAACCCAAAGTGATGTAACCACTTCCTTCCCGTCCATTAATACTAATGTCATAAAGGCTGTGTATATTTAGTCTGTGCATTTACAAGAAAACTTTAAAACTATGTCTGTTTTTTATATGCTGCAAAAGTCTTTTATTCTCATACTAAAAAGTGTTTGCATACATAAATATGTAAAAGCATTTATATGCATAAAGATGTATGCAAACACTTCTTGGTGTGAAAACAAGTTTGTTTTACACATTTAAACTTGACCTTTAAATGTGTGAAATAAATAAGTAGATAAATAAAAATAAACAATATAAGTATAAAATCTATACACTAAAACAAATGTTGATAAGGCAGTTATTTCTGACTGTAAAGCCTCTACCTTACTTTAAAGACATAATACTATTTATTAGCTCCCCCCACAATTCAGAAATAGATTATTAGAAATAATTAAATATTTTATTTTCTTTACCTAAAGTAAAACTTTTCAAAACTCCAATAAAAGTATTTAAAGTGAAAATATTTGAGATATTCATTGATGAGTCTTTACTGGCAACTCCCATAATGAAATATTGACCTGCTTTCCT